>NW_013667419.1:47791-63903 GCF_000517525.1 Limulus polyphemus
TCTACCCACACATTACATTCCCATCTTTTATATACCAGCGTACCCTACTAGTAAATACTAGAGCATTCGCCAAAGTACATGATAATTCTAGAAACGTTGCGTCACTGTATTCATGTGACTGCTGACGCAACAGTATGTATATGCCTGGTGAGAGGTTAAGGCTGGACGTGAATCGCTGTATCTTTACGTAAATTTCTATTCGTACGTTTCATATTGTATTTAAGATGGTGAATTAAACCATCAACTAGACATATAAAAGTGCATTAAATTTTCATCATTTATGACTCGTGTGAATCAATACAGTTACTGTAAATTCACTGTAAATAATACATTTTTAATTGACCCACATACAGCCTTTGACCATGCATATGTACATATGATGGAACTCATTTCCTGTTTTCTGTATTTTACATATTACATAATATCGGAACCACTGGCGTAACAACCACCGAATCCAGCATTTTAACGAGATGTATCAAACATTCATGAATTTCTGTATGGTTGGTGGCGTAACAACCACCGAATCCAGCATTTTAACGAGATGTATCAAACATTCATGAATTTCTGTATGGTTGGTGGCGTAATAACCACCGAATCCAGCATCTTAACGAAATGTATCAAACATTCATGAATTTTTGTATGGTTGGTGGCGTAACAACCACCGAATCCAGCATTTTAACGAGATGTATCAAACATTCATGCATTTCTGTATGGTTGGTGGCGTAACAACCACCGAATCCAGCATTTTAACGAGATGTATCAAACATTCATGAATTTCTGTATGGTTGGTAACTACGGGAAAGGAATGTTTAAAAACAATCTTCAAAGGAAGTCAACAATATTTTTTTATATTTTTTAACCATTTCATCTTTACTCTTCTGTTCTATCCTCAACTTACCATATTAAGTAAACCTACAAAGCTTCTAAATGTTTTGAATTTCACCTTCTGTTATTTTTACAGGCCGCAAAACCCCTCGTAGAGAAGAGGAGACGGGCACGTTTCAACCAGTCTTTAGAAGAGCTGAAAAAACTTGTATCAGAAGCTTTAAACAGAGATGTGAGTTTTAGTGAACATTCATAAAGCTGTCCAGTATTTTTAATGATGATTCTATCATGTATTACATACAGAGTTGTATGTTGGTCTGTGAATTAATATCTCATTTACATTTTTCCTAATTTCTTTGTACAGTAATATATTTACTGCCAATGTTAACGAAGGAAATCGACAATTTCACAAACCTTCAGCTGCTCGAGAGAAGCTGAAGTTTTCGGAAATTTGCTGTCACGTTTTACGTCTAAAGTTGATTGTTGGGCATTGAATTAATATGTAAATCGTATTTTTACTAATGTATTTGTTTGAAGAAAGAGATTCGAAAAAGAGCATGGCATAATCAGAAAGTTTTTTTTTACTATCAGTCATCTTGCTTTGAATATTATGTTTTGATGACGTTTCGGGACACTTGTGTATTTCTTATTCAAGATACAAATGTTCCAAAATGTCGTCCTAACACAATATTCAAAGCAAGATGCTCGATAGTAAAAATATCAATATTTCTTTTTCGTTAACAAACTGTCACCCCATATATTTTAATGTATTTTTAAATCAGTTAAGATTTTTGTCGCTAACTACGTTAAAAAAATTGTCGGTCAGTGATAAAGCTATAAACCTTCATATTTTCAACTGTCTTCGTGCCTTAATAAAGGTTTTATTACTTGCTAGATGTACAGTGTGTCCGAAAAGTCTGTAATCATAGGCTTTTAAACGAATATTACAGAATGTGTTTCGCATGCTGCTCTCGTAATTCGGAACAAGTTTGGGGATGGTACTTGTATTCTCTTTGAACACTACGAAGTATGTTCATGTCAATGGTCCGACATTCGTCACGAATTCGTTATTTCAGATGTTCGGTGTCCCCTATGTTTTCTTTATACACACGTGCCTTGAGCAACCCCCAGAAAAAAAGAAATCTGTGGGAATCAAGTCTGGAAATCTTGGAGGGGGGGGGGGCTTTCCTGAGGACCATGTCTGACAATCCAATATCCTGGGAGGTGTCATTTAACCAAGCTCTGAAATTGAGAAAAGTTGCAAATCGCCTATGGTTCCAGACTTCTCAGATATTCTGTACAATTACTTGCTTGTCTGTAAAGCAAACTGATTCCTTATATTTTTTTTACCAAGTTACTCGTTCAAAAAGTAAGCTTTTATCTAAAAGTTACTGAACCAAGCCATCACATAAGTTTATACTAATATTCTTGTTAATTAGTCGCCTACCCAAACCATGATTTTTCTTGTTTCAATGCGTCTCTAATTTACACTTTTTTTCGCTATATAAATTATGTTAAACATATTTTTATTTATTTCAGCCCGCCAGGCGTTCAAAGTTGGAGAAAGCAGACGTCCTGGAGTTAACAGTTCGTTATTTACAAAGTTTACAAAGACAACACATGACAGGTTTGTTGCTGTATACATAATAATTGGTTTTATTGTCACGTTCTTTGTAAATATTATATTATTAGTAGATTTTAGAATTGATGTTTCTATGTAATTAAACCACCGTGACTGCGTAATTACGAGATGTTAATTATATGTGAAATAATGTACAGACTCCATTCTATGACATTTCGCTACCTGTTGCAGCTACGTATAAGTAAGTCATTATGGCTGATTCATTAAGCCTGATTCATTTTTAAAAAGTTAGATCTTTCATTTTAAATAAAATGGTTTAGAACATAAGAGCCTTTTTTATTTTGAAAGAGTGTTTCTCTAAGAAACTAACATTGAAGAAATATTTACCGATATTTTACTGGCTGGAGTGTTTGTCTAATGAACTAATACTGACGAAAATTTTTATTTTATGACCTTAAATAAGATATGTAAGGAAGATTATAACATAAAATTATCAGGTAGCGAAATACTCAAGTAACGAAACGTTCAGTAGCGAACTGTCCGGCCATCCATTCTATGGATTACAGTTTAGCTAAGCACTTTTTTTTAACGTAGTCAGTTACATTTAATGAAGCTTTACTATATAGAATAATTTTTAATTGTTATAATTCAGTTGAGCACTATTTTCTAGCTTATTTTGGCTAACCTCTCGGCAGTGTTCTGGCAAAATTCATTGGATCCAAAGTGAGAAGCGTTTATTATTAATATCTGCCACACGAGCCAGCCCAGCATATTTCAGTACTGAGCCTAGCATGGTCAACAGGGAGGGTCATTCCGGAAACCGGTGATTTAGGGTTATTTCGATAGATCTTGATGAATGAAGCTCAGCACAACTTCTAAAACAACAAAAACTGAATATTAATGAAAATATGACATGATGAAATCTATATGGATTATACTATGGTGGTACCATACTGGACATTGTACCATCCTTCTTGTATTTACTGTTTATTGCAGAAATGGCAGTTTTAATGTGAGAATCTCTAGGGAAGTCATCTTGTAATGTATCGTGTATGTGATTCAACTACAACACTGCAGCTTTGGGCTTTACTGTGCCGTTAGTTTAACAAAATATTGAAACTAATGATTTCTTATATATGATTCCAATCCCCCGTTTTTGAAGATAACGATAACTGTTGTGGCCATTGTTTTATGTTTCGCTGTCAATGCAGTAATCAGTTGAAGAATCTCCGATTCAACTGGTATTTCAAATAGATTGGGATATCTTCGAATAAGTTATTCCCTCATCCGACCTGGACCCACGGTTTAGTTTAATTGCTACAATTAATCCATCACATGCACAATCATATCCAGAACATTTCAAGCATGTTTCATTGCTACATCGTTTTACTTTACATTTACAAGATAACTTCTTGTTGGCTCTCATGGTCACGGGTCTGGTTCAGTGACTTAGACCTCGAAAATAGTGCCAAACATATTTTCTTTGTGTAATCAAAACAACTCAAACCTTTCTGGAATGACTCGTTTGTTTGGATCCACATCAAAATGTCGGGTTGGCTCGTGTGGCAGGTATTAAAAGTTTAAATGCCAAAAGCTGGCTACGCATTTGTGATTTAAAAATAATCTTGTAAGTTACAGATACCCACTCCCTCTTCCCACATTCCCCTGGTAAGTTACAGATACCCACTCCCTCTTCCCACATTCCACTTAATTTGTCCATTTTGGATTTCAATTTGGAGTTCTGGTATTGAACGAAAGTATTCTTGGACAGTAACTTGTGGCAGATATAATAAATAGATCCAATGAGGAAAAAAATAAAACTTCTGTAGTTTACATGAACTTAATCATAGATATAAGCCTATTTATTATTCTATTTATGTTATGTTCTGTTAGGTAAATAATTAATATTTCTAATATGTTTCAGCTGCCTTGGCAACCGATCCCGCTGTCCTTAGGAAGTTTCGATCTGGATTTAATGATTGTGCTAGTGAAGTTAGAAGATACCTTCGCCGGATAAAAGACGTGGACCATGCTCTCCGTCAACGTCTCCTTAGACACCTGGGAAGTTGTATGATCAGTCTTAATAATGCTACATCGTTTAACTATGTGGGACCAGTAGTGGATATTCCTCAAGTATCGTATGTGTTTAGCCACTTACAGTCGCTTGGTATTCAAATTCCTGGTGGATTGAATACTTTAACAGAAGATCATGATGTTAACAACAACAGTGTTCCCCAGGGACTTTCAGATATAGAGAAACGTTTCAACAGACTTCCACTCAACCCAAACAGGCTCCTTAGTGGTGACTTTGCCTTTATACTTTCCAGTCAAGCACTCCAGCGACAGTTAAGCTTACTGGTCCCTTCAGAAGATAACAGCATCGAACGTCTGCGGGGCAGAGAAACGCTTACCGAATCGTATATCCCAGCGAGTTCCAGTGTAAGCAGTCATAGCCCATCAGGAAGTGAGTCGGGTTCTGAAGTATGTTTTGAATCTCCAACGTTATCTATACAAGAACAGAAAAGTTCAGATATTGATGATACTCCTAAGCCTAAATGCCACGTTGACAGTTGCAGAAACGTTCCAAACTTTAGTAACCCAGAGAACTATAACTTATTCAAAGTGTGTGAAAATGCAAAACCATTCTATGATGAACTTAACAGTATGAAACGAAGTTCAAAATATTCATCCTTATCTCAGAAAGCTAATTTCACCAGAATGCAGTCCAATACAAGAAAATTAAACAGGGATCAACCAAGAACGTTAAATGACAGAATGCCTGTTTTAGCCAGACGCCGTTCGTCTCCACAGGAGATAGAAAATGAATGTGTATGGAGACCATGGTAACATGATATCACCGATTTTGTACAAGTTTACTTTTGCTCTTCAGTATCCAGTGGTTGATACATCCCATTAAAACAGAATCTTCCAGAATGATACGTTATTGTACATTGGAGATATGTTTTATTAAGTCTACACTTCATCACATTACCCTCCTATTTCTTATGTTGTATATATATAAACAAAGTGGAGGAAAATGGGTGTTTTCGATTTCTATGATGAAATTTAGAATATACATTTTTATTTCAAGAAGTTATAAATCCTAACCTCTGTATTATACAGGGTATGGCAAATATGAGTATACGCTTGTTTCGTTTAGAACGTAGTTTAATTTCTAACTATTACTATGAGACAGAAAATAATTAATTTCATTTACTTTGTCTTCTTACGATTTTCTTTAGTACCAACCAAATAATACCAACTATACAGCAACTTTTCTCAACTCCTATAGATTATTTTTGAACATAGATAACAGTGCAGTACTTGCTATATACTACTCTGCTAGTAGTCTCGTGTATTTTAAACGTAAATGTTTACGTTGTCTGATTCCTTAAATGCTCTATTATCCATCTCATCGGATTTCTAATGAATTAGTGATTTGTGTGAAATAAATCCATTTGTTGTGCAGGGGCGTGTCACCGACGTGGGGAGGAAGACTCCCATTAGTGACCTCTGGTAGTCCTTCTATTGTGACTTCCACTGATATGAAAGTTATTTTTCTAACGGATGGGGTAGTCAAATTACATAACTTAAACCGAAAGAAGTAGCTCCAATCAGATGAAACGTAGGGGTAAGTTTAATCGTAGTTTGAAACAATATCAGAAGTAGCTCCAATCAGATGTGAAACGTAGGGGTAAGTTTAATTGTAGTTTGAAACAATATCAGAAGTAGCTCCAATCAGATGTGAAACGTAGGGGTAAGTTTAATTGTAGTTTGAAACCATATCAGAAGTAGCTCCAATCACATGAAACCTAGGGGTTAGTTTAATTGTAGTTCGAAACAAAAGCTGTGAAAAAGACTGCAAGTTAATTTCGGCTTTTTTGATAATTAAAAAATAAGGCAAAAAACAACAACTATTTTTTTTCTTATATTTGATAGCACCTAACTTCTCCCTCCTTCAGTAAAACGTTCCCAGAAACACCATTAATTTTATGATATTTTATGTTACTTATCAAAATAAAATTGTCTGTAAATCTCAAGTTGAAAGTAGAGTGCATAGTGATATCCCTTGCCAGTTGTAGCTTGTGTTAAGGGGATGGTTACTATATCAGTCAATGATAAAGGAAGTAAAGAAAAGTTGATTTGTTCTTATTTATTATTATTATTTCATTTATGTACCAGTGAACAATTCACTCTTGACAAAACCGAGTATTCTTACTCTGCCTGACAGTAGTCTCCCGTGATTGACAAAACCGAGTATTCTTACTCTGCCTGACAGTAGTCTCCCGTGATTGACAAAACCGAGTATTCTTACTCTGCCTGACAGTAGTCTCCCGTGATTGACAAAACCGAGTATTCTTACTCTGCCTGACAGTAGTCTCCCGTGATTGACAAAACCGAGTATTCTTACTCTGCCTGACAGTAGTCTCCCGTGATTGACAAAACCGAGTATTCTTACTCTGCCTGACAGTAGTCTCCCGTGATTGACAAAACCGAGTATTCTTACTCTGCCTGACAGTAGATTCCCGTAAATTTTTTGGGCCGAACGTAACATACTGGTTAGAGTACTCGGATGTTAAAGGGTTCGCGACCCGTGTCCTCTGAAACCTTCACCGTACTTCAGGGCCGTTAGTACGGTATTAGAATAGCACTAAATACTTTCTGGGGTAACTTTCCCCCTAGAGGGCGTGCACCCAGTTTGAGGACCACTGCTCTAATCTAGCAGTTCAAAATTAGGAATGACTAGAAATAGTTAGTCCTTGTGTAGTTTTCGCGAAATTTAGAAACAATCCTTATATCGTAATCATGTTTTCAGCATATATAGGCAGATTTTGTTAAACAAGACCGATGTCTGCATCCATTATCAAGGCTGAATGTTGTGTGAATTGTGATTACTGTTGGTGGATATTTATAGGTATGGGTAAGCAGGTGGTGGTATCTAGCTCGTGGAAGGTGTTAATTGGTGGAGTGTTGTATTGTGGCTTGGGGGTTTCTCGCCAAGAAGTAGCAGTGTGCGTGCTGTTCCTATCGATTGTTTGTTGATTATGGGAGTTTGCTGTACACCAACATATATAATTGGATGTGTGTGTGTGTGTGTGTGTGTGTGTATGTATGTACATATTCCAATATAACAAATTAATGCATTCAGATGTGTCTTTTCAAATGACCTTAATTAAATATTGACGTTTCGCTACTACCAACTTCTTTATGACACGCTGTTATGTATACGTAACATTATGTTAAGATTTGGTAATGTAATACACGCTGAGTTAACATCAATATTTCCTGTGTGGTGACACTGCACATTTTGTCAAACCTGTGATAGCATTTGATGACCATATAATGTAACGGAAGTTTTATTAACACTGTGTTTTCCTATATCATTTATGGGCATAACTTAGATTCGACTGCCTTAAGACTTGCCAGAAGTCCTATTTGTATCAGTGGTCTTGTATTATATACTGATGTGCATGTTAGTCAGAGTTTGTTATATTTGAAACAGGTATGATCGTTCAGCGTGTTAAGATCGTAGTGGCAACACCACTGGTGCCTTACAATTTGTACAAAGCTGTTTTTATATATCTACAATTAGCAGTGATATTTTATGCTTTCACGTTCAGTTTTATTTACGAAACTAGTTTAACGAGTGTTTCTCCAACTCTTCCTCATGGTGCTGTTATGAAAATAGAGAAACATGACCGCAGATCAAGACTACTAAATTACGAGGGTTGTTCTTTGCGTATGTTACATGACTTGTAGTCTTGTGGCGTGTTACGTCACCGTATGGTCACGCGCCGTCTCGTGTACCATGCATCCTTGGTAAAACACTTGAAATAAAATGACAAAAACTGTTATTGCTTCCGGTTCAGTTTTCGTTTGCCTTTTACTAAGAAAACTTGAAGCTTCCATTGAAAAGTAGAGAAAGGTAATAAAGGAAAAAGACATGAAAACAGCTTTCAAGAATATGTTTAAATTGTACGATAATGAAATCGGTAGATGCTCACTTTTCCGCGAATTATGTATTTTTTTGCAATCTTTAACACAACGTAACATTTTATAAAATTTAAATCTGTTCGTAACCATCAACCTGTTCTTTCGTCTTAGATTTCCTGGTGCGACTTACTTAGATATTCTGATCAACGAAAGTAAGATAATATTATGTAATGATTTTTTTTCGTATTATTATTAGTGCAAGTGTTGTATTTAATTAAAAAGTTTAACAGTTGCCAACATGAGACCTGCGCATCTGTCCATTCTCGCATTTCATGCATTCAAAGTAGCCAGGCATTGACATAATTGTCTATCGGCCAATCATAGCCTAAATACCATTTCAGCTAGCCTTGTGATGTACAAGGTGGGCAAAAACCCTTAGGCAACCCCTCAAATAAAGATAGTGTACACGAAGAAAATTTATTGCATATTTACGTATTGACACAGACTAACAGAAAGATCGATTAATAATCCAAAATGTCTGTCTGTTGACCATCATTTTCATGATATAGGATAATAGGTCTCCACGTTGCATCATCCTCCTCAGCATAATTTTCAACAGTGTTTTGTATCAAAGCGTCAGTTGTTTCATGTAGCAAAGGTACGATATCATTATAAAACGCAAGAAACTAAATTGTTAACATGAGTTTTAAATAATGGGGGGGGGGTCCATTCTTTTTTACCCACCTTGTAGTAGTCTTGATCGAAGAAAACGTACTCTTCATGCTTTATAGCGAGATACAAATACACGGGATTACCAAAATATGTGTTTTCAATTTTTAAGACGATGAAATGTAGAATGTAAGTTTTTGTTTCAAGTAAGTTATAAATCTTATTTTTTGCATTATACAGGGCATGGCAAAAGTGATTACACACTTTCGATGACGAGGAACCCACTTTGAGAGTAATAATGACTGGAGACGGCTTGAATGGGTAATGGAGAAAACTTTAATACAAGTTTAACATAACAGCAAATGTACAACGTTTCAACAAGGTTTTGTCATTATATTAAAGTTTTTCTTCATTACCCATTCAAGGCGTCTCCAGCCATGATTATACACTTGTTTCATTTAGAATATAGTTTAATTTCTAACTATTACTATGAAACAAGAGTACAATTAATTTGATTTCAATTGTATTTGTACCTAATAATACTAACTATACAGCACCCTGTGATAGAATTTGATGACCATTAAGAGTAACAGAAGTTTTACTAAAATTTTTTTCGTATATTACACGTTTATGGGCGTGTTAAACTTACATTTGATGACCTTGAATTGCTAGAAGTCCTATTTGTATAGGTGACCTTGTATTGTATACTGATGTACTCGTTAGTTAGTGTTTGTTATTCTTGTATATTTCGTTTATATGATCGTTCAGCGTGTTAAGATCTTACTGGCAACACCACTGGTGCCTTACAATTTGTACAAAGCAGTAAGAACAACTTTATCGTTCGTGTTTTTATATATCTACAATTAACAGTGACTATCAGCCTGTTCTTTTATCTTAGACTTCCTCGTGCGACGTGCTTAGATATTTTGACCAACATAATGATAAACGAAAGTGAGATAATATTATGTACTGATCTTTTGGTAGTGTTGTTAGTGCAAACGTTCTACAGGGTATCTCAGAAGTCTGGATCCACAGGGAAAATACACATTTGCACTTCTAGTTTCTGTATGTATTGAGTTGCATAATGAGTATCATAATAAGAATTTTAAAAGGGTTTTTAGTTGTTACTGTTGTAAATTTGAAAGGATAATTTGTTCAGTGTATTTTACAAATCTTGGTGGCAACACCAATAGTGCCTTATAATGTATACAAAAATTTCATGTATTAATAATTTCATTAAATCATTCTTAACAAATATCAATGCTAATGGTTCGTTTTTATATATATATATATATATATTTCAATTAATAAGATTGTAAATTTTAAATAGATCTTGAATTCTCGTTATGCTTTAGCATAACTGTACACTCAATATTTTCATGTAGAAAACTAAACCAATAAATTCAAGGGACAGTTTGTTTTCATGAACCTGTGTTTAAATGTCCATTTCTTCCAGCCTCGTGGTGCTAGCACAGAAATAATGAAATACGACCAAAGGTAATTTAGTTGCCATAATGCAGTAAATTGTAAAGAAAACCTCTTCACGATTACCATTAGAAAAGGAGAAAAATGTTCTTGTTTTAAGGTTTAAATTCAAGTTTTGAGTAAGACATACATTATGTCCGTTTACAAGTCCAGTTTTATCTTGTTCGTAATTTAGGTTTTCAGGTTCGGTTCCCCATCCAAGGAATATGATGAAACACACAATATTAGTCCTTTTATTTTTCGTTGACACAACAACACACACTGTCAGTCCTTTTATTTTTCGTTGACACAACATAATCACAGATGAACTGTACTTCTATCTACTTGCAGACTTTATAGTAGTGGTTCCCAAACTTTTATTTTTTTTCCCGTTACGACTCTTTTTCAGACATTCCGATTCTGCATGACCCCATCTATTCGAAAACGTATTTCAACTGGCGAATTCAGCTTTGTTCGCTACACGATTTTTCTTTTTTTTCCAACCTGATGACGTCACCAGAGCCTGCTACAACCTTAGGTTTGGAAACTACTGCCTTATAGGTTGATAATTGTTTAAAGATAGAAGCTGAAGTCCCTTATTAGTTGATACAAAACAATTATATTTCAACGGTACAATTATCTACTAACAGACCCTAAACATTGATAATTGTTTGAAGATTGAAGCTGAATTTGTTATATAGTTTTAGAATATACAAAAATAATACAATATAAAATAATGACCCCCCCCCCAACCGTAACTGATGGGGCATTTGTAAATTTGAGGGCTTATAATGTTAAAATTCAGAGAATGAGTCCTGTGGTGGACACAGGTCAGATAATTCATTGTATGGCTTTTCCACTTAAAAAATGAGCAAACAAAACAATGTGGTTCACAATTTAAATTTATTAATGACATGAAATCTGATTTTGTAATATTTTACAAACGGAAATATCCAGATGTAGTTAAATATTTCAAGGACAACTAAGAAGCATATATAAAGGTAAGTACTGTAATTATGTCCAACATGCAACCCTTGATACACTAATTGAATACATGGTTAATTCTATGGTTTTATGACGTATATTATCAGAAGCAACAAGTGTAACTTTCCTGAACAAAAACTTCTCCAAACTACTACTGCTAAAACAATATCAGTCCAGTAGTGTTAAATGAAAAAATAAAATAGCACTTACTTTCTGAAAAAAATAGAACGAAAATTTGCAAATTTTAAAAGCAATTTAGTAACCTACTCACCATAATAAGTCCAGTTTCTTAACTTTTCGTTTTTGATTTTCTAGCATTTAGTTGACAAATGTTTTTATATTCTACTGATAAGCACAATTAGGATTATATGTTACATGGCTATACACAACCTTCTACATTTTAAAAGTAAAAAAACTAGTGGAAAATTATTATTACTTAATTTAACAATCATTTCCTAACATAGAGGTAAGCTTATACAGTTGGTCAGTTGTCTCTACAGCCTCAAATCTTGTTTTGAATTCCTAAAATAGAGGAAATTAGAAAGATGTTAATAAAACTACAATAATATGGATATTAGCCTTCAACTACAACTTAACAAAAAAACAGTGTTAATAAATAAAGAAACAGATGTATTCAAATATACTGGCTGCAAATAGATATTAACTAAAATTTTGAAAATCCACTTTAGAATCCATACTGCCCTATCAAAATAATTTACAAAGCATGTAGCCAGAATTTTTGCTACATTAAGATGTATCTGTATCATGATGTGGTTTAACTTCTTTACTTTGACCAATGTTAAAATGTTCTTATCACCGATGAGTGGTTAAAAAAACAGCAATTTTAGAAGAGGGCCTGGTCCATAGCAATTGGCATGGTATTCTAACATGTTACAGGGAAGATTAGTACCTTGCCTAAATAATTGTTGCTATTCTGTGGAACTTGTGCTGGCAACTTGTCTTCACTGAGGCATGAAAATCTTGACTAGTTGATAACAACTGGACAACTAAAGTCTAACCTTCAACTGTGTGCTGGCAACTTGTCTTCACTGAGGCATGAAAATCTTGACTAGTTGATAACAACTGGACAACTAAAGTCTAACCTTCAACTGTGTGCTGGCAACCTCTCTTCAATGAAGCCTGAAAATCTTGACTAGTTGATAACAACTGGACAACTGAAATCCAACCTTCAACTGTGTGCTGACAGCTTGTCTTCAATGAGGCCTAAAAATCTTAACTAGTTGATAATAACTGGACAACTGAAATCTAACCTGATTGAACCTAAAATGATGTTTCCAAATTTGAGCTTAGATTAGAAACCAAGACAATTACATTTACTTTGAAATTGAAGATAATTTTTTTTCTGGAACAACACACTAACCTACTAAGCACAATAAACAATTCTGCCATGGACAGTAGATTGTGAACATCAGAATTTCTTGATATTTGTGGGTATTCAGCCACTTCAAGGGTAGATTCCACACCAAAGACATAGAAAACACACAATGTAATTTTAATATACTCGATATAACACAATCATAGTTAAACTGGTCACAAACCCAGCACTTTGAAACTATGTGAAGCAGTTCTAATCAGTATAGAGAATCAAAAACCCACCTTTGCACTCCCAGTGCTCATAGACTTTACAAAATGGTCCTGAGCACTTTTGGGATAATATGCAGTTTGCTTATACCGATCTTCCTAAAATACACATATTTATACTACATATACTCCAAACAAGATGTTCATTCACATATGACTAGTATTGTAGCTATGACGAGCACAGATCTCACAGAAGCTGTTTATTCACATGTGACAAGTATCTGTATCTATGAGAGCACAGATACAGATCTCACAGAAGCTGTTTATTCACATGTGACAAGTATCTGTATCTATGAAGAGCACAGAGTACAGACCTCACAGAAGCTGTTTACTCACATATGACTAGTATCTATATCTATGAAGAGCACACAATACAGATCTCACAAAAGCTGTTTATTCACATATGACAAGTATCTATATCTATGAAGAGCACAGAGTACAGACCTCACAGAAGCTGTTTATTCACATATGACAAGTATCTATATCTATGAAGAGCACACAATACAGACCTCACACAAGCTGTTTATTCACATATGACAAGTATCTATATCTATGAAGAGCACAGAGTACAGACCTCACACAAGCTGTTTATTCACATATGACAAGTATCTATATCTATGAAGAGCACACAATACAGACCTCACAAAAGCTGTTTATTCACATATGGCAAGTATCTATATCTATGACAAGCACAGAGTACAGACCTCACACAAGCTGTTTATTCACATATGGCAAGTATCTATATCTATGAAGAGCACACAATACAGACCTCACACAAGCTGTTTATTCACATATGGCCACACTGGCTGCTTTATTCACTGTAAACGAGTTGTAAAGACTGTTTCTTTCATTCTTTATTATCACAATCTAAACACACAAATGTTCTTAAAACTTATAACACATCTGGCTAATCTGATATCATTCAATGGTTTCATGGGCAGTAGGTGATGCATGATTAAACATTGTAAATATTTCATACACCAATCTTCCACCTCCAAGAGCTAACAGAAGGCTATCTTTCGAATTCATTATAATATTGCACCATGCACAAAATGGTATGCTACTATTCTTTGTTTTGTGTCTATATATTCATATTCATTAATTCCTTAACACTTATGCTGCATGGGCAATGTCACATGATGAAGAATTAATTGATAATTTTGGCACAGCAGCATATATACTTCAAATACCAACAGTCATTATGTAGCTAATAAAATGGACTGAGTGTAAATACTTGCAATATCTAAGAACAAGTTTCTACAAACCTTAAGTAACCTAGATATAATCTATGTACTAGCTCACACTTTGTTCTACAAAACATAATATGAAAAGCATTAATTAATCTGAATATTAGTCAGAAATGGTTTTACATTCCCCTGTGAGTTAATGTTAATCTGATATTAGTTAATACCTGATTCTAAAACACTCATTATTCTAAGTGTTAATTGGGGTGCTGGTTCAACAACATCTGGCAGCTAAAGCATTAATCCACATACTATTCAAAACCTGGTCCTGGTTCAGAGTCACCAACAATGATTTAAGATTAAGGCTGGCACCGTGAGGGGGTCTCATCCAGTTTAGACCCCCCCCCTACCCATTTTCAGATTCCAAATTTTATAAGTATATAAGTAGCTCAGGCATAAAGGTTTTTAATGTCTTAATAATAACAATAGTAGTAATACCAATGATCAAAAATAAAATTAGGAAAACTACATTTGTGTGAAAGCTTCGTAATAATATGCTGTCATATGCAGTGATGTTAATAGTAGTCAATAGAAATCAATTGACTATGGTTACTTTTCAGCCCTCCCTAAATAATTAGAATAATTTAAGTTTAGGCAAAACCCCTAATAGGCTGTAAGTTAGGCACTTACACACTGTACATGTTACTGACACATGGTAGCATCAATTTGCTTCACCCACGGAACAATCATCATGACCTTTCGACGATACATTGGGTCTTCTGCTACAGGGTTTCTTTCCAGATAGACTGTTTCCAAGTTAGGAAATAGCTTCAAGACTTCTAATTCTTCCCAAGTGTCAATAGAGTTGTCATTAAACTGAAGTCAACAACCAGACACAAAATTAGGTTTCACTTCTTCATTATAAAATTTGACTAGAAATCATTTTAATACAGGTTTTTAACAAGTATGCCCTTTTCAAATACTTTCAGTATTAAAATAAAGAACAATAAAATAAAACAGAAGGAAAAAAAGTACACAAACCACATCATATAAACTAACCTCCTTGTCAACTGATACAATTAAACTCATGTCTACAAAAGTGAAAAACAACGAAACACAATTAACATCCTTGTTAATTTAAAACAAAGAAATACAAAAAACATCCTTATTAACTAAAAACAAATATATATAACTAACATCCTTGTTCACTAAAAACAAAGAAATACAACTGACATCCATGTTAACTAAAAACAAAGAAATAAAAAAAACATCCTTATTAACTAAAAACAAATATATATAACTAACATCCTTGTTAACTAAAAACAAATATATATACCTAACATCCTTGTTAAGTAAAAACAAAGAAATACAACTAACACCCTAGTTAACTACAACAAAAACAACTAATATCCTTGTTAACTACAACAAAGACAACTAACACCTTAGTTAACTACAACAAAGACAACTAATATCCTTGTTAACTAATAACAAAGTAATTCAACATTCTTGTTAACTCATGTAAACAAACTCTAACCTCTAAGCCAGTCAACATAAAGAAACAAAATGAATACTTATAACTGAAACAAGCTAATCTTTGTGTTAACTGGAAAATACAAAGATAAAAATTTGTAAAATGTATTCAAACTGAAGTAAATAAAAAAAGGACTTTTTTTATTTGTCTATTTATCTTCTAGTTTGCTCATATTATGAGGCACCCAAAATTCTTTCAGTTTGGTTAAAAGGTTAATATTCTAGAAAACAAAAGTGTTTTTAATTTATTCAAACTGAGATAAGAGAAGAAGAAGAAAAACAGATTGTTTGTTTGTCTATTTTTTCCCCAGATTGCTCGAGTTACGAGATGCATACCC
>NW_013667419.1:64840-72077 GCF_000517525.1 Limulus polyphemus
GAAAACAAAATCTTATAACAAACATTAGTTAAAGTAATGCTATTTATGAAATATGGTGAAAACAAAATCTTATAACAAACATTAGTAAAAGTAATGCTATTTATGAAATATGGTGAAAACAAAATCTTATAACAAACATTAGTAAAAGTAATGCTCATTATGAAATATGGTGAAAACAAATCTTATAACAAACATTAGTTAAAGTAATGCTCTTTATGAAATATGGTGAAAACAAAATCTTATACCAAACATTAGTTAAAGTAATGCTCTTTATGAAATATGGTGAAAAAAAATTTAATTACATTGAAAATTAAACAGGATGAACAAATCCATTTTTCATGTCCAAAAGTGCCTGGTAATTATTACTCATCAAAGTTTATTTTCTTGTTTCAGATAATATTCATAGGAGCCACAACCTCTTAAAAAGTGCATTGAGCTTCGAAAATTCATAGACTTAATCCTTTATATTGGTTGTATTTTAAGGAAATCCTGTGTTAAATCAAATTAAGATAAAATGTAATACTTTTGTAACTTGGCTTATTAGGAGCTACAGTTTGTAGATTTGATTTACTTCTATTGCATATAACATGTTCTTTCAATCTTAGAAGTTGAGTGAAGTCATAAAAGTTTGACTTATGTAACGTACTTCAATAGAATTTTGTGGGAATAATGTTTCTTTTAAATGTATTTTAAGGTAATTTGAAAAATGAGTAAATGCAGTCATATATATATAAATAGCTTCCAAACTATTGATTACATTAATTGTCTATAGGTGATTAAATCAGCACTATAAAACAATAATGAATTAAATATCGCAATACCGTTATCGGGCCTGGTTGTCAGCTTTTTGTCATAACAGATAATATCTGTGGTAATAGCACCCAAATGCGTTGGGGATATTCCATTTATCAGACAATATGCAAATGCTGATGTCAATCTAGTCAGCCATCATGGAAAATCATAAAAAAATAAAGAAAAAATCGTCAATCAAATAAGGGTACAAAGCTGAGTGCTTACACCCCCAATGTCACAGCTTCTACTGCCTTTCACTGTCTACAGCCAGTTGTGGGAATGCAGTTACCCTTAAATTTCTACTAATTAAACTCCCAACCTCCACTCTTACAAAAAGATATTTCATAGTTCTAGCTCAGCCCTTGAAAGAAAAGAATCTTCAGTCAGCTGAACAAGGTGACCTTGTTCACCTGATGAAGAACCCTATAAAATGTGTAACAGACTTAAATTGACCTCAATTATAATAATTCAAATATTTATCTGAAAATCTTTCTTTTTTTTACTTAAATATTTCTTTTAGTTTATTTCATGATTAAAAAAGTTGTATTCCCTTTAAAAATTTATAATTTATTTTTCTTTTTATCTCTCAAACAGATATGTTTTGTTTTACACTAGTCACTATGGGATGTTTATATATTTAACATTTTTGTATAGCTTCTTCTTATATCAATAAAATGTTTTTTGTACATATTGCTCAGTCCCTTGACAACGTTGAAATGTAGTAGAATACTGCAACAACCAAATGTTAGCTGAACGTGATGTTTTCTTATGCATAATGATTTCATACAATGTAGTTTAATTAAAGTATAACTTAATCAGATATAATCAGATGTAATCTCAATCAGATATTGGTACGAAAGTGGTGTTTTTGTAATATGCAGGCAGACTATGTTTTCTACTTCTTTTCATTAAAACTCAGTCATTTACATAAACTGAGATTTACTTCGCAATTTTCCTGATCAATTCTGTTATATAGTGGACCTATCTAATACTCATGCAGAAATCAGTTTCAACTAAGAAACCACATATATATATATAAGATATTTAATTATTGTATAGCTTCTTTGTGGCTCCTCCAGATAATGAGTTGGGAATGGTGTTTCCTTATACATATAGATTAATCATATGATGGGGTCTAATTATTGTATAGCTTCTAATTACTGTATAGCATCTTGCCAATGATGTATTTAGTTAGGTGCTGTGTTTTGTTGTGCTTATGGTTCATATTTGTTTAAGTGGGTGTTTCTAGATCTCCATAAACTATATATTGCATATTGACAAGTAAAGGCACAAATGGAAGCACCTGGAAACAACTGCTGAAGCAGTTCTTGTAAAGTATACACAGAAAAAAAAACCTCACTCTTGCATGTTTATATATTTTTCTGTCATCATATTATGAGATTACAACAGTATCTAAAAGAAATAATTTAGAGTACTCTGAAAGTTTGTTTGATTCAAACTATGTAGCAAACAATAATAAACATAAATAAACCTCTATAGAGCTGAGAATTACCAATAACTGAGAAATAAATATTAATACCACAGTGACAAATATATTTAATTATTCATTTTCTGAAAATAAAAAATTCAATATCTGGTTTCAGTTTACTTTTATTCACAAGACAAGTTGTTATGTAAATATATATCAAAAATTTACATGTACCCGCAAGTACATGAGCCAAGTAATAGGCATCTCTATCTTAAGAAAACGATGGATTCTTTAGGTAAAAGAAAAATCAAGAAATCAGAGAACTCAGAAGTCAAATGGAAGATATGGACAATAATGCTGAACTCTTAATTATGACAGAAATACTCAATCTTTTACTTACATTTCTTTCCAAACCTCCAATCTTCTCAATCCCATTGTGGCTGAGGTACAAATGTCTTAGGTTAGTATTTTGATTCAAACCTTCAAGTTTCACCAATCTGTTACTCTACAATTTAGAAAAAAATTGTTACACGTACTGGAACATGAAAATGACTATTTCTGTCACATTATATATTGAATTATGAAACTAAATGACACTGAAACCTTAAATTTAGTTGGAACCCAACCATTACAATGGCTGTTCACATTATTCATTAATAGCTGCATAAGCTCTACCATTTTATATGTATATGAAAATTAAATAAAAAGGTTATAAACACACCTGTTTTAAGCATTTTTATACATTTCATTAAACACTGCTACAACCCATCAGTTTCTGATATTGCAATTAAAATGTTTTCATTTTGTTGAATCTGGGTTTATTACAAATAATCCACATCTTGAATGTAAAATCCTCTACAGTTAATACTAAGAAATCCAAATACACACAGCCTCTGACATTTAAATGAACAAAACAGGTTATGCCTTGCTATAGCAAATTAATTGTATTTCAGAAAACAAGTACACAATTCATGTTTTTAAAATGCATATTTAATGGCATGTTACACAAAAAGAACAATACTAATTGTGCCTTGTATGATAATACAGCCAAGTATACAAGTCCTGTCATGCAAGTAAAAATTTAAGTTAGATGTCAGATGACAATAACACAACCTCATTCATGTTTAAATGCTATTTTAGATAATAAAATTATAATTCTTGTCTTGTTAATGCACAGCTAATCTAACCTCATGTATTGGTACTATACATGAAATTGGTATTTCAAACATAGAACAAAGTATATCTTGTTAATAGACATTAAACATGTACTTGAGACAACAAAGAGTATCTACCAGGTTCAAAAGCAATATTTATGAAGTACAAGATTTCAAATTTTATGTGACCAACCTGTATGCTAAGTAACTCCAAATCTGCCAGCTTTTCCAAGTTATGAAGTCTGGTAATTTTGTTTTTACCCAAGAAGAGGCTCTTCAAGTTTACCAAACCATCTAGATTTTCTATTGCCTACAAATGTTAATAGTAAAATACACTTTTGTCACTCCTGGAAATAAATATTTCCGTGTCTAAACAGTAAGTTGCAACTGTTTTTACATTGCAGATTTCAACTTTAATCCAATCTCCATTTTTCAATCATCTAAGTACAATGATCTTAAGTTTAAACAGGCAAACCTTTTAACAGTTATGGTATAAATGCCAAAGGACTGGCAAAACATTAGAATCAAAAGATATGTGGGGAACAAACATCAGTAGTTTACATGATATTTATTACAAAAGGTCTATATTTGTTATCATCATAATTTTCAAACTGATATGATACACTGCAGACAAATTTTCCAAACTACATAGTTAAGACTGACTTAGCATATACATTTACACATTTGACTTATCTTCAAATCACACTAATAATATGAATTTTCTGTTTTTGACAAATTGCACAATTTTTATCATTGACACAATCATGATGTTAGAAAAACACGTAGGTTCAAGAAGTCTTGATAGAAATGAATAAAAACCCTACAACCCGAGTGCTTTCAAAAGGTAGACCTTTCTTCTTCAGGGTCAAACTGGGAATACAGCTTTTCAGTAGTTATGCTTATATTAGAAATTATGGGTCGGCCAGAATTGTTTGGTTTCTGTATTTTGGGTAAGAGATAAAATCTACCAGGAAAAGCTTGTCTGGGTATCAAATACTGAAAGGTCTCTTTGTTAATTTTATTGTTTTGGAGGAGTTCTTTAAGCTTATCAGTTATGGTCTTAATAAAGTGAGTTGTAGGATCATGTGAGAGTTTTTTTGTATAAATTAGTGTCCTCTAGTTGCTGGTTAGCTTCCGTGATGTAGTCATCTTTGTTAAGAATAACAATAGCACCACCCTTGTCTGCTGGCTTTATTATAATATTGTTGTTTGATTTAAGATTGTTTAAATCACTTCTTTCATTTTGGTTAACATTATTAGGACATTGCTTGGAAGATTTTTAAGATCTGTATTATGTCTTTTTCTACAGCTTTAATACAACTCTCTAAATATGGTTCTCTGTTTGGTGGCGGTGTCCATGAAGACTTTTTTTTTCAACATTCCTTGTATATTGATTTTCAGTAGGGTCAGTTTTGTTGAGAAAACATTGGTGAAGTCTTACTTTTCTAAAGAATTCATGGAAGTCAGAAAGAAATTCGGGCTTATTAACATAGCTGCTATTTGGACAGAAGGTGAGACCTCTACTAAGAAGACTGAGTTCTGCTTCGGAGAGAGTTATGTCTGAAATGGAGATATGTTGGAAGTGTTCATCGTTATCTGTACACTTTATGAGGCTACTGTTATTTGCAACAGATTGGTTACTTTGAGAAGGCGTATTAGAGGATGAAGTGTTTTTAAACATTTTTTTAGCTTGTTCATTGTGAGATAAGGGGATTTTGGTAGTTTCTTTAGGACAAAGAAGAGGGTTCGAAAGAGTGTTGTTAGAAGTGCTTTTTGAATTGGTGTTATTGGTAGGAAGCTGAATTTTTGTTATTCTTTTTAAGAAGGAATGTATCAGTTCTCTTGTAAATTTTTGTAGTTCTTTTTCCTTCCAGTGAAGGGTTGTACAGGTGATAAAAGTGGGAAATCAACAGAATGTTTTAGTCATATTCATGAGTTCTAAGTTTGCCCCTGAAGAAGAAAGGTCCACCTTTCGAAATTGCTCGGGTTTTTATTAATTTCTATCATTCACACATGATATTCTTGCAAGTCAATTCTCTCACAATAATTTTGTCTAAACAGTTACATACTTTTCAGTTCAAAGGCTTAAAAAACTAAAGACACAACCTTCTCACATTTCAAAATACACAAGTACACTCATTTATACTGTCTCAAATTTATATTATTTTTCACAAAGTCATGAACTTTTCAAAACAACACGCTTGCATCAATTTTTGCCAGAGATTTTTAGTTTTAGGCAGAGGTTTTTCAAACATGCTTCTCTCATAAATAAATAAACACTACAGTTAAAAACAACTCTAACACATTAGTGTTGAAAAATGTTGAGTGAAATGGTGACTGTTGATCAGTTCCAAATAAATATGTTGTTCTTTTTAACTGTAATAATTATTTATTTATGATTTTACACAAATGTCCAAGAATAATTTTTAAAATACTTCTCTCATTTCAACTACATGTTAATTCTGATTTTAAACCTTTCACTGCACAATTAATTTTCACGTTGATTCCCAAAAAGTGTCAATTATTCACTAAAAATTTAAAAATATGAATTTAACCCTTTGTATTACTTTTACAATATTAATATTCTTTTAAAACCGTATTGGATAGTGAAAAATAATGATTTAAACCAAAAAATTGAGGAAAATTAGAAAAAAAGTGTTCTCCAGTAAATGGCATAAATATAGGCAAAACTAAGTCAATAAGAGGCCAAAACCAATACAGAATATAAAACAAATTATTTAGGTTAACAATATCCAAGATATAAAAAAGCTGTTCTTATATAGATTCCATATGTGTTCCTGTGAAGTTGGCAATTTTGTAATGAGGCATATAAACATTTAGGTTTCATGGCATGGAACACAGATGGCAGCACACACACAGGTTTGGCAATTGTTTCAAGTACAGGGGATATTCCTGCATGTCGCAGTAGAGGGAAACTTTTTTGGGTAGCTGTTGGGGCAAGTCAAAATTTTACAGTCAGTGGGTATAAATGTTTATTTGGATATATTCAAACTACACAGCAAAAGGGTCAAATCACATCAAGTAACCATTTCTGAGTCGATTTTCATAATAATAACTTCATTTTCATACTCCAGCACATATGAAATAGCACCATAACTACCTTTCTAGTAAAATTCACTACCATCCAATACATTGACTTTCATACCGCATTCAAAGATTACCCACAAACCAACAAAATTCTTACTCTGATTTTATTTGAGCCCAATTCCAACATTTCCAAGTTCACAAGGCAGCTCAGGTTCTCTATTTTACGTATCTTGTTATTCACAAGAAATAATTTTTTAAGCTTGAGTAAGTTTCCTAGGTTTTCTATTTTCTGTATTCGGTTGAAGGAAATATCCAAGATCCTGAAATAACATAAAAAAAATTATAACTTTCATACTTTCAAAACATTTTACCTTTCAATGTATCAAGTGTGCCTATTCACCAACAGAGTAAGAAAAGTTTACAATCAGTTACCTCATCTCTTTCCTCCCATAAAAAAGACAGAATACTTTGAATTTTATTTTGATTATATCTAATCTAAACTTCTAAAATTAAAAATTAAAAAAAAGAAGTTTTCTCCACATTCATATATGCAATCCAAATTCTTCTACTGGAGACAGCTTTTGACATGCTTTAGGAGTCATCATCAGGCTAAAAAACATCATAAACACACAAGTTAGTATTACCTACATTTCTGCTTCATTTCAATTGTATTAAACCTTAAATAGCTACTCTGTTTTGATTGTACTTAACCCTAAATTTCAACCCTGTTTTGGTTATAATTAAATCTAAATTAAATATGAAATAACTAGCAATGCCATTCCAATGTTTACTAACTGTTAGGTCAAAATAAATA
>NW_013667419.1:72098-80298 GCF_000517525.1 Limulus polyphemus
GGTTAAATTAAATCTAAATTAAATATGAAATAACTAGCAATGCCATTCCAATGTTTACTAACTGTTAGGTCAAAAATAAATAATTATTATTTAAAACATTGTGAAGTTATGGTATGTAAATGTGCTAAGCTTTCTACCATCCCATTTTGCTATACTATAGTATTATTCTGAATATATCATTTATTCTGTATATGTGCAGGTTTTACATAACATATACTCAAGAAAGTCATTAAGTTGATGTTGTTCCAGCTGCCTTTGCTCCCTTTCATTTTACTGAGGTCACATCTGTTCTGCCTATGGGAGGAATGCTGTATGTTACACAAGATGGTCAACAGCTAGTGTTCTTCAGTGGTAGTTCAAGTTGTATCTCAAGGTTATGGCCTTCCCCATGCTCAAGTGAAAATGACTAGCCATGTGGGTTGCACTAGTCATTCTCTGTAAATTCATTGATGCTGTAAAGGTCTATGGCTTCTATTAGAGTAACCTAACTCCAGCTCTGGTTGAAACCACCAGAAAACATTTATGGAAGTACCAATAGTGGATGACATCTGCCAACAGGAGCTATCTCACTGGTAGGTGAGACGGTGCACCAAATGGTGAAGTAGATGGATCATAGGGTTGTGATGACCCTCCACAAACCAGGATGTATACTGTTAAAACAAACATAAATTACAGTGGTCAAGCAGAGCTGTTGACAATAACTCATTGCACCGCCACCCTGGATTAGGGATCAACCACTCAAACAAGAGTTAAAGTGACTGTGAGTGCCTACAATGTTGTGCCCACAACATTAAAGACATCTATATCAGGTGATAGCTGGGAAATCATAAAAGAAAGGTGATAGACATGACCACAGTTCCCTGTGAGAAATGTACAGCAAATTCTCCCCCTCCCTAAACATTCAAGGTTACAGCAAAGGAAGACTTTCACCATTTCTTGAAGTGTTTTGGCAGGTAACTGTCCGGAATGGCTGGACTCCAGAACAGGCTGTACAATACCTGGTTCTGAGTCTGGGTGTCCTGACCATAGACTCCATTAAACACCTGCATTGTGCCAGAGGTGTGACCTAGTGGACAACAGGGCAATCTATTTGAAGGATCAGAAGAAGGGTATATTGGAAATCTTGATCACTTACATGGAGGATCCGCAACGGCTGCATAATAAAACTAACCCTGCAATGATGTCAATGGAATACAAGGATATCCTCATAGATAAGTTCCTGGAAAATCTACTCATTAAAAGAATGAGTTGCATGAGAGATCTTTTCACCCTTACAAAGGCAGTTTCTGTGCAGATGTGGTATTAAGTTGTAACTTCAAACTTGTCACAAAAAAGGAAGAAGTCTGTAGCAAAAGCTTTAGCAATTTAATCTTAGACAGACTGTTTTACCCAGGCACCTAGACAGTGCAAAATTCGAGCCCAGCCAAGGATTATCTAACCTCCCATACATCCAAGCACTGCTATGCAACCAAGCTGATATTCAGTGAATGTACAGGGCTATCCTAGTTCTCCCATGGTTTAAATGCAGCAACTTATGCTGCTACTGGTTTTGTTTAGAAGTCATCCTGGAAGTAAGGAGAGAAGTACATGCTTTGCCTGTAGAGCATTGATTTACTTTTGAATGATCTGCCTATACCTTGCTAAGCAGCAAGATAGACAAGACTACTGGTTTTGACACTGCAACAAGCACAGGAAATCCAACAGCAGATGGTGAATACTGCTGTTACAGCTCTGGAAAATGAGAGGAGCCCAATTCATGACTGATCATACTTTGGAGAGTGTAATGAACAATTTATATCAACATATGTGGTGGTCAGCCCAGATCTTCCAGGAATGGGTGAGTTTTGGTATGTGCATGCTACAGTACAAGAACAACAGACAGAGAATTTCTGGATGATACAGGATCAGTTTGAACACAGCTACATTTTGCAGTATAACAGGTGCTACAAGCAAAGCCATCAGTCTAGCCAGTTGACACTAACTTTGTTCTGGTGAATGGAGAAAACTAGACATGAATGGACAGATCAAGTCTCAGTGTTTTTCTGCAATTATGCTGTATGCTGGAATGGTTATCAGCACAGTAAGTAAAGTGGGAATAACTAATGCTATGGGTAGCAATAGGGTTGCATCCATTGCAAAATATCCAAAAACAAATCCACAGTTGGTAACACATCTGAAATTACTAGTTTTTGCAGACAATCTAGACTCATTGCAGTGGCAACAACTGAGTGGCTAGTTAGCAGAATATGCCAATGTATTTGTGGGAATGGATGGCTGATTGGGTAAAAAAAAAAGAGTCATGCAACATAATCAAACAGATACAGGTAGTGCATGTCCAATTCAACAAACACCTTGTATACTTTCCTGGAGCACTGGGGATGTAGCATAGGTTGAAGTACAGAGAATGTTAAAGGATGGGATCAAACAGCTTTCAGAGAATGATTGGTCCTCTCCATTAGGGATTGTCAGGAAGAAAAAAGGTACACTCAGGTTCCATATTGAATTTACACAGATAAATGAGGTAATTCTCATTGATGTCTTTTCACAACCATGAAAAGATGAACATTTGTACACACTGAAAGGGGCCCTCTGGTTCAATTTGTTAGACCTGGCATCTAGATACTAGCAAACCAAGATGGATTATGAGAGCAGACCTTAGACTGTTTTCAGCAAAAGAGGTGGCTTGTACAAGTTTTGTGTCTTGTTGTTCAGTTAGTGTAAATGTCTGTCATTTTTGAGGGATTAATGGAGCTTACACTGAAGGAACTGCAATGGAAGACGTGACGTGTCTGATCTATATCAATGATGTCTTGGTGTTTCGTCACACTTTTGAGTCTGTGGGTGAAAACCTAAAAATGGTACTCATGTAAGTGTAATTGTCTGATCATACTCTGAGTAGGAGGAACATCTACAGATCCTTCTAAAATATGAGCATTGTGAGACTGGCCTCAACCAACGACCAAATGAGAAGTCTGCAGTTTCCTTGGGTTTACTTTGTATTACCGACAGTTTGTGACTAACTTTTCCAAGATCAACTTACCATTATCAACTGCTACTAAAGTCAAATTCCTGAAGGATGCCTTGATAGAAACCCCCAGTGTTGCCATAGCCACAACAAGATTGTGAGTTCATATTAAATACAGATGCCACTGATCATGGAATTGAAGCATAATTAATGCAGTTGTAGGATGGTGTAGACTGTGTAATTATACACACTATTCATAGGCTCACGGTTCCTGAATGTAAATACTGTAAAACAAAGAAAGAACTGCTTGCAGTTGTAGTCTTTGGACATTCACTGAAAGGAAGTGATGACCCTTCTTTACCCAACTATCAAGTTATGTTCACTGTACAATGTATGCAACACATTGTGTGACTTCCACTTGATTATCACAAAGCTAAGACAGTTAAAGCTAGTAGATATAATGCACAGTCAAAAGTTTGCCCAACTAAAGATGATAGAAGTTCATAAACTTAGTTTAAAGGGCAATGTGACCCTTTCTCTCTGAACCATTGGATGGTACTGTAGAGTATGATGTAAGCACTAAACTGTATGATTGCCATTCAAACACAAAGATAGGATGGTTTATTGATTTTAAAATTAACTGGACCAAAAAGCTTTGCAATCCTTACTTTCTGAGCTATCAAGCAAAGGTTCATTATAGATTTCAGATAGACACTTACTTCCTCTCTCACAATACCTATCTTCCATGTTCCACTTCCCTCTAATGCTTTGAAAAGAAATTTTCTCACTTAAAATGCTAGCCTTTTGACCCCACAATAGCTTTTCTCAATGTTCCACTGTCTTCTAATACTATGAAAAGAAACTTTCTCACTTGAAATACTAGCCTTTATACCCCAAAAGTTTGAGCTGCTCATTTAGCATGCACAGAGCATGAGACACCCTCCACCAAAAGGAGCATGAGACACTCTCCCTAAACAGCTGGCTCTCTCTGTACTACTTTATATGAACCTCACTTTCAAGATTAGCCCAACAAAAAACAGAAGAACACTGGAAATGGGGAGGAAGGGTGGGAAGTGTGTGAGAGGAGGTAAGTATCCATCAAACATCTATTTTCAGTGTAAGAAAATGATAACTTCCAATACGACACATACCTACAGTCACACAACAGCTAGAATCCCACATTGAGTAGGTGGAAGGACCAGTGTAAGACAAAACAAGAGACTCTCTGCAGAAAGCATCCACAGAGAATCAATCAGGTGTGCACTGGTTATGGGGGACTGCATCATTTCTAGAACAGGTATGCTCTTTACCCTCAAAGAAGTGTAGTGTTGTGAAATGGGCAGCATCAGGGCCTGGATCGAGTAAAAAAAAAGACCTTGGAAAACAATGTGTCATGTGTAAATAATCAACATGAGTTCCACTCCATACTCAACCATGCAAAAGAGGCATGAAACAAACCAACTCTGGATAAGAGTCACAAGTAGTATAAAAAATATATATAATATGAAAGGTAACTCTAAATCCACACAGAAAAAACGTGAAAGTCAATGGCCAGTTCTCCAAATTATGAAGATGAAGGCATTCATCTAGACATTACTAGGTATCTACTCTACCCCAACCATACAAACTAGTTTCCATTTCCCATCCTCGATATTACAAGGTGGAGGACCTCATGTAAGATCAAAATCGGGATATACAGTGTATGGTGGCCAGGGCAAATGGACCGTAGTACAATATACACTAACCCCACCTGTAAGTAAACAGAATACTATATTACAAGCAACCGGAATGAGGAGGAGGTAAACAAATGACATTTGCTGGACAAACTCCCAAATCAACCGTAGGCATCAGGAAGTACAACATTCCGAACCCGACTTATGGGGCTGTGTGTAAGCCACAATTCAATCATAAGAACAGGTAATCATCCTGTACGTGGTATTACAACAGGAAAATAATGATTCCAACTGAACCATACGAGCAGGGAATAAACATCATACACCTGGCATTATGAGGTTTAAATCTCCAGGGGGTAGAAGAAAGGAGGGTTCTCAACTTTGCCCTTTCTCAACTGAGTGGAGTGATATGAACATTATGATGTGTGTTCTACACTCACGAGAAAGCCTCCATGGTCCACCACCCCAGTGGCTAGGAACTGGGAAGTAGCAAGAACTCCTAAGCTCTATTCAAGGAAGGGAGGAGTAAAAGGCATTGGGGAGTCTGGAGGAACAGCAATGGGTTACCATGAAACCTGATTTATTCAATTCCTGATTTATTCAATCGAAGGAGTGGCAGGGATAGGCAGCAATCTCCTTCTCCTTTACTCATGATAGTCCATGAGTGACGGTCCACCATGCACTTATTAGAATTCTACATATTGAGAAAGATATATATACCAGAGGAACATCAGGTGTAGTACTGTCTCTGTTTAAGGAAGCCCTCATCCCCAAAAGAGATAGAACTTCTTGTGCTAGAAGAGAATGAGAAGATAAGGCCTTGATGATCAACTACTCCATTATCCAAAGACGTAGTGGAGAAGGCTGGGCCAGAATCAGGTGGGAATTGAAGAAAACTCCCAAGTGAACTTGGTTCTGTGTAGGGGAAAGAATGGACTTATCCAAGTTGTTTAAAAATCCCATATGAGCTGCCTCCTCTAGGAGCAAATGGGTGTGGTCAGAAGGTGCCATACAGAAAGGAGCCAGTCATCCATATAATGATGAGACCAGAGTCCCAATGATTGGAGATGTCAAGCAAAGGTCTTGATTACCCGATGAAACACATATGGAGCCAAGTTAAACCCAAATGGAAAAGCCTGGAATTGGAAAACACACCCCTCATGATGATTGGTTTCCAATCCTCAGTTTCTTAGGGACAACAAAAAGCTGAGAGTAAAAACCTGAGAGAACAGGAAACACTGGCTCGAAATGAAAAGTTGAAAAATATGAAATAAAGTCAATAACATATTATTTTTACAATTACTACAGATTGTAACACAGACAATCACATGTAACAGCCTCAGCTTTTAAGCTTTTCACATCTGCTTTCTTTAGTTATATCATTATACAGTGTATTTTGGACTCTCACAGTACATGCAAAGTCACAAATCACAGCGGGAAAGCTTAGTGTGAACAAATAATCATGTTACAATCGTGACATGCACACAGTGCAAGCTTTCATGAAATTGTTTCAAGCTTTTCATTTTTATTTAATGTAATAAATTTATAATTTTTATATTTTAGTTACCTTTGTTAAAAATACATATAAGAAACAAGAAATTTACACTACTTTAAGCATTCAGTCTGTTTACACTAGTATTCTGTACTTCTGTAACCCTAATTTTTCTCATTATGTTGGTTGTCCAAAAATAATACATGTAGATTTCAAATATACATCTTAAAACACAGAAATATATCAGACACTAGAACAGAATGTTCCAAAAGTCAAGAGGCTATACTAATAAAATCAGAGAAAGAAAAGGAAAATCAAGTGAGAAACAAAATCATGAGAATTTTATTCACAAGAGATGATAGCAAATATAAACTTATGCTTTAAGACGGCCAGAATTTTTTAAAATCAATAAATGCATTTTTTTATAGGTGAGGCTCCTTGGAGCTGTGCAGAAATTTAAGTATGAACATTTATTTTATTTTCCTTTGAATTTATATGAAATAAATGTTGAAAAAAATAACAAAATATCAATTGTAAAATATTTTTTAATAAAACATTGTGGAAATAGAATTATAATTTGTATTTTAACTTACATCTTGGAAAAGTTGACACCTGAAAGGTGCTCACTGGTCCAGTAATGCTTAATAACAAAATTCTTATTGTACACTACCTATTTTTTCAAAGAATTAAAGTAATTTTTGTACAATGTTTACACCAATGTAAACATATTGAAAATAAGGAGGTTTATAACATTTCTTACTGTTTTCAAGATAAGTCTGTTTTAGAACATTATATGTGAGAGCTTTCACTAAATAAAAACACCTTACTCTAGATTAATAAGGGCATCCAGATTTTCTATCTTGGATATCTGGTTGTCATAAAACTCCAACTCCTTAAGATTAGTCAATGTTTGCAAATTCTCAATTTTCTTTATAAGGTTGTTCCTTAGGTAAATTGTCTGAAACAATAGAAAATACTTATTTAAACACCATCACAAACTGACTAAGGTGGAAGATAAAATAATAATGGCTTAGCATTAATTTGTATAGAAAAACATCTTAATCAGTTAGAAAATAGACTGATATTCATCAATTAAAATTGATACTGTGATTTTCACACAATGCTAAGAAATAATATTATGAGCTTCCAACCTCAAGCAACTACAATCCAGGAATTAAGTAAAGCAACATACAGTAAAAATTATTGAAAAAAGCAGCACTGCATAATAAAAAGTAAAAATAAAAAAGCTAAATGTACTTCATAAATTTAAAATGGCAGCCTACATTTTAAAGACTAAAAAGTAGTAGCTTAATGTCTAAAAATTGATAGTAAAAATCTACAGTCCAAGTACAAAAGAAGTAGTAGCCTAATGCCCAAGAACTAAAAAATCAAAATACAGGAAGCAGCTCTATGTGTAATTCAGAACTGTTATAAGCAAATCAAAATCCACAAGTAGCAGTATGGTAAAAGTATGGCCTTATTATATATACCAATTTAAAGTATCTCCTTGTTCAACTAAACATATCACCTTGTTAATCAAACAACTGAGTAGAAACATGAAGCCTATAACCTAATATGACAGTTTTTAGTTCAACAAAAACAAGTGGACATTTTCAGATTAAAAATGAAGGGTCTCAAAATTTAAGGTATTTTTCTGGTAGCCAGAATATGCCACAGTAATTATCCATCTAATAGAAAAAAGTGGACAATAATATCAATAATATTGCTAGTATTCATATTTAACTTGTTTACTAGTTCCATGAATGGCCATTATGCATAATTTTACAACATACACTTTTCAGCTATATTCTGCCAAAAACATTATTAATCACTGACCTATACTAACCTAAATATACCTTTTACTATTTAATGTTAAAACAATAATATAAAAACACAAATAAAGTTATTTATAAAACCTTATATTTTGAGATATATTAAAAAAAAACAACTAAGGTGATATTTACCAAACTTTTCAAAATAACCCATAAAACATTTCACCAGTGATAGAGAGTAAAGTGAAATGAATAAACATGTAAAGTAGAATTTCCAAAAAAATATGTAAAAAGAGAA
>NW_013667419.1:80952-82724 GCF_000517525.1 Limulus polyphemus
TTTATATTAAGAAATTAATCCATCTGGAAGTCAAATATTATCACTGTATTCATGTTTTCAAGGTAACTACAGAAACAGAGGAGTTTTACAACCTAATTCATTGCCACAGTCACAAGTTTGCCACAATAAATACAAAACATTAATGAATGATTTGCTTATTGTAACTTGTAAAATTTATTAAAATGCATTTCCTTCTTACTTTCTTCAAACATATCCATCTAAAAACGTTTAAGGAAAAAAGATCCAAAATTCTGCTTTAGCTCAAACAGTAGTAGGTGATATCTTATAAAAGCTACAAAATAAAGCAATTTAGCATTGCTCATATTGCAAGATTTGATTAACCATATGTAAAACTGAATTTATATTCAGTTTTGATTCCTAATTGACCTAGGAATCATAAGTATTATAAAACTGAATTTACATTTCGTTTTGCTCTTAATTCACCTAAGAATCATAAACGAGTTACAGTGAATAAAATGTGATGTGGTAATTGTAAATTCATTTTGACAGCACATGAATATGATGATGCAATATGAGTTAGTCAAATTGCTTTATTTTGCTTCGTTTGAGATAATATCTACTGGTTGAGAAAAAGTAGAATTTAGGCTTTTGTTTTTTTCCACTCAAGCATTTCTAAATGGATTTTATATATTTTTGTGTTATACTGACCCAAGACACTTACATGGTAACCATTTATTAAAAAAATATAGACATAATAATATTTACATTACACAATAAAACTTAAAAAAATTAAAAATGACTACAAGTTTTCCTAGCTTCTGCTACCATCATCAGGAGTAAAAATCTACGCAAACAGTGAGTTTTTATATAAGAATGGTTGGACTCACTGTAATTCACCTGGGTGACATGAACACTGTACATAGTCAATATTTCCCTTTAAAATTCAGCACTATCACTACCTAACCCTTCATCTCTATTTAACAAATGATTATTTGATTTAAATTTACAACACAAAATTTCAATAGATTGTAAAAATATTAAACACATTTACTATATTTGGGTTCATTTAAAATTATTGTTTTATGTCACTGTATTGAGTGACCTGTTTCTACAATGAGTTCAGCCAGTGGAGAAATTATTATTATTATTGTTCATTAATGCAGTATTTCATATTACGTTTAGTTTGGCCAATACATTTTTTTTGTTACATTCACATCTAACTTGATATATAACTTTTTTGTAGAATATCTTTCTTATCTTTAGTGTTAGGAAGAATTGTTTTAATTTTATTAAATGGCTTAAAAATGAGAAAAAATTATGTTTTCTAAATACGTTGGCAACTTGACTAGTTATACCATTTACATATGTTAATATCAATATACTATTTCTTATCATAAACACTGTTTAATCTATTGCACTGCTTAATTAAATTTGAATTGTATTTTCTTTGTCTTAAACGTTCAATTATATCAATAGTATAACATCTGTCATTAACAATGACTTTTATATATATAATTCAATTAATTTTTTAAATCAATGGGATCAGAGCAAATTTTAAGTGCTCTGTTTATATAAATATGAAAATCTGCTAACTTTTGAGAAAATGGGTGACATGATCTTTGATGTGGCGGCATAGAAACTGAGTAAGGTTTTCAGAAAACAGTTGTAGAAACAGTTTCATTATTATTACTTTTTACAAGTATGTCTAAGAAAGGAAAACAATTATCTTGTTCAGCAAGAAAACACAACGAAAAGAAAAAAAAAATCAGTAATACGAACATATTAAAAAATGTGTAATTTAAATGAAGACT
>NW_013667419.1:83540-95106 GCF_000517525.1 Limulus polyphemus
AATAAGGAATGGGGATGTGGATTTAAAAACTAATCTTAAATCCACTTGAGGGTAGTAACGACCAAGTATGCGTTTAAGTTGATTTTTTAAATGTAAGCTTTATTTGCCAGTATAAGGAAGACACGAGTATATAGTAAATTTAGGTACAGTTGGTATCTTAATTGGATTTGTGAGTTTCTTTGTTAGGAAGGTGTTGGTAATGTTTTCTAATAAGTGTTGTGGATAGCAGTTACGTTTCAGGATGTCATGTAAGAATGAAATTTCAGAGTGTAGATTAAGATTATGCTTACTAAACAGAGCTTACAACCTGAGCTCCACATATATATATATATATATATATATATTATAACTTATAATGGCACAAATAATAGTTAGTCACTGTTCAAAAGGGCAATAAAACAATAAAATTTAATTATAAATAAATGTATATTGTTATGAATTTAAAGCTACTTAGGATAAACGAATGTAGTTTCATGTTAAAATTTGAAGTCATTCTAGAAAGAAAAAAGGGTAATTTAGATTTATTTCGATTTTTTTCTGGTGGTTAGGAGGTCAGTCAAATTGACAAACTGCATATAGAGTTAAAGTAGAGAAAATAACAGATAAACTATAAAGTTTTACTGAAAACAAACATTTGAAATGTATTTAGGAGGTTACACAAATGAAGTCTGAGATTTTTGAGATGATGAAAAGTATTTTTAATCCTAACATGAAAATCACTTTGTATATGGACTATTCAAAACAAGTACTGATATTCAAGGACAAATCATTTTTTTAGTTTATTAAAAATACGTTATTAAAAATGATTTTTTTTATGTGAAAGACTTATAATGTTTACTAAAAGACTTCCCAACCCAACTCCATAATCTTGTGTTGCATCAAATGTGCCACATGTGGACGTGCATTGTTGTGGAGAAGGAGAACACCTTTCCGATTGACGAGTGAATGGAGTTTCTGATGAAGGGCTTGACTTAAAAATTCCAGTTGCTGAACATAGATCTCTGCATTGACAGTTTGTTGTATATTGTGTAATGAATTACTCCTTTGATGTCCCACCAAATGCAAAGCATCACTTTCTGCAGTTATGCCTAGGACTGAGCCATTGTTTTTGGCATTTAATATTTGCATAGAAAATCATTTTTCATCACCGGTGACAATTCTGTCCAAAATTGGTTCATGCACATTATGTGCCAGAAGAGACAAAGCAACATTCACACATTGGTAACGATGATCATCGGAGAGTACGTGAAACACCCAAACACCTTCTTTAAGGAGTTTTTCCATTTTCCTTAGATGTTTACATATTGTTTTATGAGAGACATGCCATTTTAGGGCCATTTCACGAGTATGTTGCCTTGGGTTAGACTCAACAAGTGTCTTCAGAGCATCAATATCAATTCCAACATGTCAGCCCCTGCCATCACAGTTTTAAGGCTAAAGTCACCTGAACGAAATTTGCTGAACCATCGTTGACACTTATGAACATTCAAAACATTTCTTTGATATTCTTTGTGGCTACAGAGGTGTTGTTTCTCTTCTTGTATTCAAACAGCATTACATGCCGAATGTGTGTCTCGTCATGTACCATCACTATAAGGGATTAGAGCATACTAAACTTTACATGTTATATAGGCTACACTAACATGACATTTAGGTGGTTCATTTAACTATTATATGTGATGTACATTTTTTGGGGGGTGGTTAATGAAAGTGTTCCAAAATGTGACATTTAATTCTTGACGACCTAATACAAACATCAACTCAATAACTAAAGGTAGAAATTTGTAGTTCAGCAGTTACAAGTACAAACCTGCAGTCAACTAAAAATATATGCCTTAAATACAGAAAATAAAATATGAACCTGAAGTCCAGAAAATAAAATATGAACCTGTCGTTCAGTATCTAAATATGGTATCTGCAGTTTGGGAACTGAAAGTATGAACCTTTAGTTCAAGGACTAAAAATATGAACCTGCAGCTCAGAAACTGAAAATATGAATTTGCAGTCCAACATCTAAATGTATGAATCTACAGTCTAAGAACTGAAATAATGAACCTGTAGTCCTGGAACTGAAATAATGAAACTGTAGTCCAGCACCTAAATGTATGAATCTGCAGTCTGGAAACTGAAAGCAACTCAAAATATGTTGAGTTGATGCAACTAATAGTTTGAACAAGCATTTTGGCAAATAAAAGTAAAGACCTGCAACTAATCATCTAAAAATATTTACTTGTAGTCTTATAACAAATTCAAAATCTGTATTTCAGCAACCCAAGTTATAAACTCACTAAACTTTCTATCCAACACTCAAACAAGCATTATAAACCCAGAGCCTTAAGTATGAGAACAAAATGTCTAGGCTACAGTCTATTAATTACAAGTGCAAACAAAAAATTGAAAATGCAGATCTGCAAACAAGTAAACATTGTAAACATGCAGTTCAGCAAATAGAAATTTTAACTTTCCGTTCAATAACTAAAAATATTAACCAGTAACTAAAAGTGTAAATTTGCAATAAGCTAACTGAATATAATTATAATGAAAAGATAAGAGTTCAATAACTAAATGTGCTCATTTGCATTCTAAAAGTATAAACATGTAACCTAACAAGTGGTGGTCTGCAGCCTAGCAGTAATGCAGTTGAAATTTTCTAGTTAAATAACTACCAGTGTTATAAACTAATAAATCACCTATATATAGAAAAAGTACATATTAATGGAAGTTTAAATTCTAAAATCAAACAAAGAAAATAATTTCATACCTCAACTTGGTGAAGTTGATCAAAATTTCCTATTTTTTTTATTCGAGAATGGGTCAAGTCTACTTCCTAAATAAATAAAATAATTATAAAAACCGATGTGAAATTAATGAAATTTGTACCATTTAGTTGAAGATAAATACAGAATTTATTTCCACTCAGCTGAAAAAATACACGTAACTTTCAAATATTTTATCTAATGTAACAATAAACAATTAAAGCAACCCAACACAGCTGCTACACATTTAAAAAGTTCATTATTTTAGTGTTATTGTCTTCTGTTTTTATCCCAAATTAACTGTCCTTTTCTTAATTAGTTGCTTTTTAATTTCTCTGAGTGTTTCAGGACCTGAACATTATCATTAGGAATATTTTTTCTTTTATGTAATTTTGAAATTGACACAATCTTAATAGTGTAAGTTTGACTTCTTAATGTCACTGTCATTTCTCTCCATCAATATATATAGTTATTTATTTTTGCATAACAGTATGTTCTATGTGTGCTTTAGCATTTTTCAAAATGATGATACCTTTAATTTGTTCAATAGCACTGGTCGTCAGAATCAAACTTTTTTCTCTCATCAAAGATGTAAGCACAATTTTCTAGACAATTTTTGCATGCTGATTCCAAATCTGTTTTCGGTTTACTTCTAGCACATCTAGTTATAGAAATATGACTGGTTATAATTTCAGCACAATTTAGGTAATAATCACACATTAGGCTAGTAAATGTTACAACATTATTCATTTTTCAGTATAATTCCCATAAACGTTATACACACCATACACTTGGTTAAATTTATACAGTACACACTTACGAAAAAAGAAATGTACAACATCTTAAATCATAATTAAGGCAATAACCTTTTAAATTTGATCGGTCTCATCACAAAATCTTGATGCGCTGGAGAAAAGCCAAAAACAGATTTGGAATCAGTGTCCCAAGAGCTATCTAGCCCATCTATCATTATATCTGATGAAAATGGCTTGTTGGCCATTGTAGTTTGTGTAATATCTGAACATTGAATGTTAACTCTACTTTATCATATCAATAATGTATGTCATGACTTGTTGGCCATTGTAGTTTGTGTAATATCTGAACATCGAATGTTAACTCTACTTATTGATATGATAAATTTATGTCATTAAGATTAAAAAACTGCATGTGTACAAAACTTTGTTATTAATGAGATAATGTTGAAAAATATTTGTCTCATACAGACAAAAAAATCCCTGTTAAAGTTGTGAATATTATATCAAAATTGTTTTTTACTCAAAAATAAACAAGTATAGGTATTTTAGAGATTTTTAAAAATGCTTTATTTACAGTACCACTCAAAGAAAAACTAATAGTAAAGCTTAACTCCAAGACTATTGAGAAAAAAGAAACATTTCTCATACCACTGCTTCTGGGTCCAGAATAATTTCATCTGCTTCTTCTTCATCATCTTTTTCTGGTTCTAAAAACAAAAATAATATCTTTGGCTAACTGGCAAAAAGACTGATTTTTCAAACATTAAATAATCTATGTTAATCATCACAAAACCTGAAAATACAAAAAAAAAGGTAATGAACTTTTATTTAACTACATATTTAAACAACCTCTCTCTCAAGTATTGAAGTACATGTAAAATTATATCTACCTTTTAAATAAAATCATGATCCAAAATAATTTCAAAAGACAAATTTCATTTTCTGTTTAGTAAGGAAACTACTGAACTGGATAATTAATTCAAAAATACAATAACAGCAACTTTTACAGTAGGCAAGTAACATTTAAATGTGACTCTTACCTGATGATGACTTAATACTATGATTCAAAAATTGTAATTATTAAAATCAGAACTTGCCTACTGTAAAAGTTTCTGTTATTTTATATTCAAATTAATTTTCCTTCAGTTTGGTTACCTTTATATCAATGTGTTTTTTGTCATTCTTTGTACCGACACATTTCATGTCTGTGATTTACATTCATCTTTAGCCTAGTTCTGTCTTCAAGGAAGTATGGTTCTTGATTTCAGAGAATTACCACAAAATTTTACTTATTCCACATTAAAAAACAAAATGCAGCAGAGGGAATTCAATACAGTAAAATTTCTTTTATTCAAGACTTGTGGATGTAGTATTTACACTAATTCTTGTACTAGTATCATGTATAACCAGTGGTCATGTTCAGAAATTACAAACTCTTGTTGAAGTCTAGTAGCTTGTTCAAAACAAGCTAATTCTCTTACAAGGCTAGTATGAGTAATGATCCTTTTCAGAGCATGCTAACTCTTTAAGTTCACAGTCTGACATAATTAATAAGTTAATTTAATATAAAAATAATTATTGTTTAAGAAGCAAAAGTGTTGTGTGGGCTTCATGATTTAATCCAGTCCTTTTTCAATAATCAAGAACCTTTCTTAATTAGCAAGCCTGATGACTGGGAAGTCACTAGCATGCACAGGCTGGTTACAGTTCTTTAATACATCTGGAAATATGCAATGTACAGTTGGGATTTATATTTGATTATTCTTTGATTCAAACAGGGATGTTTAGTGAACTTATGCATGTACAGCAATCGTGTTTAGAGCATACTAACTTTTGTTTAATGCTAAAATGAGTATTGGTGCGTCTATTACAAGACAAATATCTATGTTTCGGGTGGTGATTGCTGAATTCACCACCAATGATCATGAACTGCATACATCATCTCAATTTTACAAATTCAATAATTGCTTGCAGAATATGTTACAACAATGTAATTCTAATTATTTGTAAAATTAACCCAAAGCAAACCAACAAAAAATTTTACAATTTTAAAAAGTTGGATCTAAGTGAACAAAAACTGTAAAAGACAAATCCTATAAGGAAAGGTATAATATTCAATGTGTACGATCTAAAATATATTCACAGTCAAAATATGATACAGAATAGAATGTATTTTTATGCAAAGCCTACATGAAAGCTAAAAAAACTGGATATTTTTACTGCAGGATGCAGTTCATCCAATATTGTTTTTTCATCAGAATTTGGGCTACTTAATTCTTAGATTCAGTAGCCAAACTGTCCCTTCAAGGAAGTAAACCTTCCAGCATGAACCATAATATCCATGAATGAAGAGAAAAACTAAAAACTCATTCCCAGACCTTTCCTCCATCAAGTAAGGAGCAGGCTAAAAAGCAACTGGAAAAAGCTCAAAACACCACACACTCGAAGAACCAACAGAAGAAAACAAATCAAAGGCAGATTATTTTTGCTTTGTATTTCATTTAAAGACTGTGTTGATTACCATTGACTGGAACAACAATTTGTGAAGTAAATGTGTTTTGTTAGAGCAAAGCAATGTGTGGGCTATCTGCTGTGTCCACCCTAGGGAATCGAACCCTGGACCCCAATGTTATGAGTTTGCAAACACACCACTGTTCCACAGGGGGATTGAAAAGCCAACAGACTAAAAGAAGGTGCAGGAAAAGCAAATCTATGAATAAGGACACCAACAGTCTCAACTGAGACCCTCTCCCTAATTGCTGTGCAATGCTAGATCAGAGGTGGAATAGGAGAGACCTGACTGGCTTAAGTGCTGGAATTAATAATCCAGGGATTCATACTGTAAATATTGGCTTTCCAACCAGAATATAACAAAAAAATATTTATTTATTTATTATAAATTACTAATAGATAACAACAATATAATTGAAAATATCTCCAAATGATTGTAATACTGGGATACCTGTTGGTGACACTTTGTCGAGAAAAAGTGATAACATTATCCGAATAAGGTGCTTATATACAGTACCAGGATAGATGGAACTTTGATGTAGATGGAGTGTGTCATGAGACAAATATCCCCAAAGGCAAATAAGTGAGGTATAAATGACTGGAGGAAGTGAGAAAAAATCTGACAAATGCTTATATGGGCAAAGGAAGAAACCCTGGCAGTCGAGTAATAGCTATAAGTGGGAGAAGGGGTATGTATAATTTGGAACTATCTTTCTGACTTTCTAACTATGCAACAAGAGCCATTAAAAACTCAGCTAAGATCATCAATGTGTTTCCTGTGGGAATAAAGTTTGAACTGGAAGCAAAATAGACAATTCTCTGTGTGGAAAACAATGTAAATAATATATCATTTGAGAGATTAAAATTTTGGCATTCTATTGATTATAAATAATGTAGTATTAAACCTAAGACAGAACTTTTTACAAATCCTGAAAGAGAGGATGTGACAGGTGGGTGTGGCAAGAGGCGTCTGATTTTCTATTTTATGACTCTGTAACCAAATAAGTTTGAAAGTTATAAAAATAATGCTTTGCCTGAGCAATGACAAAATTATAATTAGTAATTTATTAAATTTTGTACTTCTCAGAAGGGTGGTAAATAAATCGTAGAAGAGGCAACACCTAGAGAGCAAATGTCCCATTTCTCATACAAGGGGAAATTCAGGATATTTTTAATATTGCTTTATAAAATTAAGAACTTAAAACTTATTTAATATTAAAATTTGGATTATTAGCTATGTTTGTATTCCAAGTTTATTCATATACCATGATAACAGTAGTTTAATTAAATTTTGAAAGTACCTCACAAAAGCCTTGTGACATGTGCAGAAAAAGATGCCCATGGAAAATTTGTTAAATTCTACATTTTTGACAGCTAACCCTAAGTTTTACCAAAACCCTACCTTACCTTCTTCACTTTCTTCTGTGTCCAAGTGGCCATCAACAGATTCCTCAACTGAAAAGGATCATATATTATTTGATTTTCTTACCTTGTCATTTTCTAAATATATGATCTTTAAAAAAATCACTCACTTAAAAAAAAGATTTATTATTTATACATCTCAAGGTAACTTTATGTACATGAGGTTGTATAATCATGTTGTTCCAAATCTTCTTTTACTAATCAACTTTCTGAAGCAAGATATCAATACTTCAGCTTTAAGATCAAAGTTCAAAATAAAACAAGTATAATTTGACTAGATAAAAATATTTAAGAAATGAGCAAGTAATCCTTTACTGAAGGAGATTAGGATGTTCTAAGTTATACATACAGTTTTTGTTCTTCAATGTATCGGATATAAGTTTGATGTACTTACCTTTACAACGTAAGTATCTGGTGAACTTCAAAAACATTGGATTTTGTATACAAATTAAAGATAACAAGACATGATTTCTAGAGCTAATCAGAAATTTTGATAGCTTCATAATGCTCTTTTGTAAAAAAAAAAGTACCAATGTGCACCAACAAGAATTATGTAAGTCAAATTTACCCTCATATTAACATTATAAAAGTCACAGTGTAACATTTTTAACTACTGGTCAATCTGAGCAGATAAACTGGAGTGAGACAATACATTAAGCTCATGATAAGACACATATCATGTTACACAAGTCATGAAACCTCCCTCCTATCTCTGTTTAAATGGCTTAAAAATAACTGTTAAAGTTTTAGATCAACACACAGTAATTTCAACAAAAGTACATTTAATTACCAACAAAGAATATGCATTTGTCTTTAAATCAATTATAAAAAATAAAATACTAAGAAATGTTAATTTTTATTTAATTAATGTGATAACAGGATGGTACCATATGTTTTTTAATTCCCTTAGTTAAGATGTAAATGTTTTTGAAAGTATTGTGTTTTTCAGAGTTACCAGTTTGGACACAGAGAGATGCTCATGTAACCACTTCAATTCCTGTTGTTTTAGTGCATATAAGATGTCAGTTCAATAGTTGGCAATTAACCAACTTACTTGTAGGGAAATTAGAAAATGACAGAAAAAATAGCTTTCTATTTTAGATGTCATTTTCTTAAGTTGCAGTGGCCAAGGATCATGTGTGCAAGATATGCTCATGTGCAAACCTGGCTTTGTCAGTGCTTTTATGTTTTTGTATATACCTCTGTAGGAAGAAGGTGGGAATCATCAATAATAAGAATCACAGTCTTTTCATAATCTTTGAGTTTTTACATATCATATGCTTGTAAGTTAATTTAAACCTTTTTTCAGCTATAGTAGCCTTTAACTTAAAATTGATTTGATTTAAGTTTTTTATAGCAAGTTAAACTTTGGGTAATATTTACTGTTTGGCTTCTATGAAGCTATGGTAAACTTCTGCTTTATTTAGAAGTTATTTAACTTTACTTTGTGAAATTAACTGCATTGCGCTGATGATTTGAAATAGTTTTAGTTATATTTATCAAATTACTTTGGACTTTCCTTCTAATATTAACTTTGGAGTTTAGTTTCATTTCAATTATAGGGACAGATTAACTTACGGGGGTGGTGGGACACATGGAGCTGATAAAAGAATTGAATAAAGGTTTACTATTACTCTTATCAGTTCATCACATTCACCACAAACATACTTACACTTGTTATGTTTTTGTAGTTGTATTGTTTTATTGTCCTGTTTTTGTGAAAGATATTTTTTCCTCATTTATATTTTGGCATTGAATCTTTCTTCCAATATTTCTCTTGTAAATCAGAGAGATAATGATTAATACTCTGTAGACCAGTATCTTAAAAACCTTTAATAAGCAGGCTTAACTGATTGCCCTTTTGGAAAACTGTTCTACACAAAATACCACAGTACATACAATTACTGATGATGACAAAACCTTGTCGAAACGTTGTACATTTGCTGTTGTATTAAAGTTTTTCTTCATTACCCATTCAAGCCGTCTCCAGCCATTATTAGTCTCAAAGTGGGTTCCTCGTCATCGAATTTGAATTACTCAGTATATTGCCAGATTTCTTATTCACTGTGCATGGATTGATGAAGAGCACATTTTAAACAAGAAGGCATCCTGAAGGGAGAATTGAGTTGCTGAAGCAGATTTGGAAGACAAAAACTTATCACACTCAACATTTGTTGTATTCTCATTGTATTTTACATTTGTTTTGCAAGGCTTGCACATTGTATTTTGTTTGTCAAATTTTTTTGAGTCATTTCCATTTACTGACAGGAAAACTGAAATTTTTCTAGACTGCTGAACTATAAAGCACCAAAGAGTCTTGAACTTTAGAGTATTAAGTTCACCTTCACTTAGCTTAGACCCACTATTTGCCATTGCTTTAAAGTTCATTTTCCAGAAGCTTCCATGCTACACATTGCATCATGGGATACATATATGTACAATTTATGTACAACCATACAATCATGAAACTAAGCCTTTTTCTTTTATGACTTGCAGAACAATAAATGTGGCAGGTTACAAACTAAAATATATTAGCATTTTTAATGCTGTATTGCAATGCATAAGCTACCAATCATGTATGGAATAATTTTGTAAAAAGACTATGATACATCAATAGTTGATGAATTGTTGCACCCCTACTGAAGAACAACCACAAACTATAATTTTCTGTGAACGCTGAAAGGTTGGTCTTAAGTCCTAATGTGGGCTAAATATAATTCATACTACAAAATACCTGTCTTATATATTTATGAATAATAATTTAGTTATATATATTATATTTCCATGGCAGGTAGTATGAAACATGTCACATTTACAAAATGACAGCTAACTTGAGTTGTGGTGCATTTTTTTAATAGAGGAAAATAGTATTTTGAACTAAATGTACTATACTAAGACAACAATCTTATATATTATATACAAATGGACACATTTCTAATCCACATATTTTATCACTCATATTTTAAGTCATACTGACCACGTAGTTTCCAACAAAACTGAAACAGCTTTTAATTGATATTAGACCACCATGACACATTGGGTCAACCACTATTCAAAGGTTATGAAGAATTCAAGCTAATATCAATATTGCACAAAAATGAAGGTTTATTTTGAGATAATTTACTTAAATATATCAATCCATTCGTGTTATTCATAATTCAAGAAAAGATATTTGATTGTTGATCGGAAGTAAAAGGAAAGACCATTTCATTTTTTCAAAAAAGTGAAGTAAGAAGTTTCATAAAGAGCGCGAACAGTAGTATGAATGATTTTTTGACTGAGAAAATAAGCAAACAAACAAATAATCTCAGAGTTTTAGTAGTATACAGATAGATTCTTCAAGATCTTGTTTTTGTCATCTTACACCTTTTAATGAAGATGGGAACATTAACAGGGAAATAATATAATAGCCAATGCTCGACAAGAGGTTTTCGTTTATAAAATTTTGTTGTTTTTCTCGACTTTATTTTTATTTTATTACCTCATCTCCATAGTTACTATTTGCATACAGTCAATAATATTGTAGGTCCATTTTATTGTTGTTCTTTCTACGTGCCGTTATAACACATTTTCATCTCATCATTTAATTTCTGTTATGCATGTATTGTTGTATCGAAGATATTTTAAAGTGATTCATCAGGTAGAAAATGAATAGATAGATAGATAACCTGATATGTGGCGCCCATCTAGTGCCCTAACTTCATATAGAAATTTTCATTAAAGTGATCCGAAAAACGGGGCTAACTCGGTAACCCGTGGCCCGATTTTAACGAAACTTGTTTTATTCTGTTTCTATTCTTATTCCATTACAAATATGGTGCTATTGTGCGCCGTTTTTGCTGTATTTAATTACAGGCAAGCATACATACAAACAATCTCAGAGTTTTAATATTATATAGATTTAACACTATTTTTAACGATTATAACTTATAATGTAAATATTTTCCTATGTATTAGAATTAGATAATATCGATTTTGCATTGAAAAAGAACTATAGAAGATGCCATATCTATTCTACATAATATCTTAGTGGAGAGGTTTGTACCTAAAATATATTATAAGGATAAAAATGTAAAAATTCATTAATATGTAATTTGATTAGTTAAATAAATGAAAAAATAT
>NW_013667419.1:95974-100835 GCF_000517525.1 Limulus polyphemus
ATGTATTGTTGTATCGAAGATATTTTAAAGTGATTCATCAGGTAGAAAATGAATAGATAGATAGATAACCTGATATGTGGCGCCATCTAGTGCACCTAAATTCATCTAGAAATTTTCATAAAAGTGACCCGAAAAACGGGGCTAATTCAGTAACCCTTGGCCCGATTTTAACAAAACTTATTTTATTCTGCTTCTATTTTCATTTCATTACAAATATGGTGCTATTGTGCACCATTTTTGCTGTATTTAATTACAGTCAAGCAAACAAACAAACAATTTCAGAGTTTTAGTAGTATATAGATTTTTTCCTTCAGTTAGCTTTTGCTCTTGATTGTTAAATATTAGAAAATAATATAAACTCTCATTATAATAAACTCAAAGATATATAAAATTGTATCATAACATTATAAAAGCCAGTGTCAGGTCAAATAGCCTTGAAATGCAATAAGATGTTCAAAGGGTTAAATAAAATTGAAGCAAGGTTTAACATGAAACAACACACACTACTTAATAAATTATAAGAAAGTGCAAACCTTTATTTTTACTTGACATCCTTAGCTTTCTTGAAAATTTCTGATAACCTATAAGAAATGTTCAGAACTATGACAGAAGAATTGAGATACAAGTTACAAATTTTAGTTCAAAACATTCAAAAGAATCACTGTACTAATAATTCATTTTATAAATTAAAGCAGTTCAATATTCCATGATCACAAAACATATTTAATATATCAAGAGCTACCAACAAATCTATTATTCACGTTTTACACAAAAGCAATTCATTTTTCCCTGAACACAAAACACTTAACATCACAAATATCTATCATTGTACATACCATTTAGCTTATAAATAAAACAATTATTATTCTTTGAACAGAATTCAAAAAGTGTCAAGAACAGTTAAGACTAGAAAAGGTACTCCATATCACAATTAAATAAAAAAAATCCCAAAAGGCTACAGAACTAAAAAAAGTGCAATGAATACTAACATGCAAACAAACATTTTTTTAATTTTCACTTGTGTATAACTTGGAGATAGATTTGGGAAAGACTGTGCTATTAAAAGGTGAAACTGTAGGTTGGGAGCAAAAATCTAAGGAAGCAAGAAAAAGAATTGGATAGAGTTAAGGTAAATATTACTTTGGGGGGGATGAGAATGTGAGTGCTTGATTTGAAAGTTACACAGTAGTAAAAAAAAGTTGGCTAAAAAGACAAGTTAATTTAGCATTCAGGTATCATTATCTACTAGACCGCTTGCAATGATATTCAGGAAGTTTATGTGGTGGAGGATTACCCATTAACTATACGAATAAAGTTATCTGCAGTGGGAAGAACAGAAATACTAAGGCCAGAATTTGTTTGTTGGGTGCTAAGGTATAGGACATTTATAAAATCTGTTGACAGTTTAATTGCTGGTACAAGAAACATCCCCTCTTGTGAAAGTGAATGATGTTTTAAATTGTATATCATAAGAGCTGCTTAAAAAGTATAAAATACTCACTTAGAGATTTTAGAATAGAAATAACATGGCATTTTTGGGTATGCTCCATCAGCCTATATGTGGGAAATAATTACTTAGCAGGATCCAGGGCTTAAAAGAAAGATTATCAGAGATATGCTTAGAGCAAAAGGTGGACTGGCAAGACCTATAAAATAATTTTCATAGTAAGGGTGAACTACATGCTAGAAATGGACTCCACTTTAACATATTAGACAGTAGGATGGTTGGGAAAGCTCTAAACATACAGTTTAAACTCAACTTGCATAGAGGTGAGGGAAATTGGAAATAAACAAATAGATAGATTAGCTATGGAAAAAGAGGAGTTTGGGAAAGGAATAAATTTAGTTGCCATCATTCTAATTAAGAGCAGTCGGAACAAACGAGATGAGTTAAGTGCTTTAGTTGAAATGGGAGAGTATGATATAATGGAAATTACTGAAACTTGGTTAGATTTGGAGAATAATGAGAATAGGAATTATTTTGAAACTCCATGTTAAAAGTTATTTAGTAATGATAAACCTTTGGAAAGTGCCAGTAGAATGGCTCCTTATATAAAGGATGAACTGCAGCTTGTTAGGATTGAAGACATAAAAAATGGTAGTCAAGATGCTAAATTGATATAGGTTACAAGAGTAGAAGTATAGGAACATAAAGGAAAGAATGATCATTAAAATAGTAATTTTGATGTTTTGCTACATACTGAGATAAAAAGAAATGAAAATTTAATTCCTAATTTTCAGAAAGCCAATTCTGAGACCATGAGACTAGATATATCACCAGTGAATAAGGAAAATGAATAAAAAAATGATGTGGGACAGAGTTGGATTTTTTTTAAATAAGTTGCTTTTAGATCGAGTTAGGCTTGTTCTTAAAAATCAAGAAAGGGATTAATATAACCCATGGACAACAATGGGCCATTTCGTCCTTCAGTGCTATCCTTACATAACCACCCTTTATTTTTAAGAAATACTGGATTCCTCAAGTAAAGTGCTGATCTCCACTAATGCTGCTGCAACTCATTCTACAAGTCAATAACCCTGTTAGAAAAAGAAAACTGTCTTAATTGGAGTCTAGCCATTATTTTCAAAATCTTAAACTTCTGTTCTCTCATCCTATTATCTTCAGATTGATTATAGCACAAACAAATCAGAGGCCATTCCCCAGAGAATCTTGTAAGTTTCAATAAGATCACCCCTTACCTTTCTCGTCTCAAAAGAAAACATCTTTAGAGAACTTAATATTTCCTGTAAGATAACCCTTCCATTCCTGGAATCATTCTAATAACCCTTCTCTGAGTCTTTTCCAATAAGTCAATATAATTCCTTAGGTAAGGAAACCAAAATTGTACTCAGTATTCTAAGTGAAGCTTAACTAGTACTTTACATAATAATCTCTTTTGACTTGTAATTAGTATGTCTATAAATTATGTTGGCTTTACTACTAGCAACAGAGCACTGCATCAATAGTTTGAGACTTATCCATCACTATGACAAGATCCTTTTATTCAGTCACACTACTGAGTTGGTTGCAATCTATATTAAGTTTTTTAATATGCTGATACAGAGTTGTTGTTTTTTTTTATAAAAGAGTTGGGAATGATTTTTCTTTGATTATTCTGTGTGTGTGTGTGAGTAACTGAATGACATTCAACACATGGCTTTTTAGTGCCATTTAAGTTCTACATCCAGGCAATAATATGCTCGTATGGATTTCACCAATTCTTGTCCAAGTAAAAGGCTTCATGTACTCAAACTACAACAACAACAAAAAGACACCTTAAAAGAGCAATACAAATTAGGATTAAGTGGATACCTTTCATTCTAGGCTCCATAGCTGCAGGTAACATCAACAATTAAACATCATACTTAAAGGAGTAGTGACAGTTACATTTATAAAATGTCTGTATTTAAGTAACAAATATATAAACATTATTACACCTTTATCTGTAATGACCATTACATAAAAATGACATATTTATAAATAATTGCTCAAAATTACTTTACAAATGATTCTGTACTAGTAGTATACGGTATACTAGTACTCTAATATTACGTTATACTTGAAAGTATGAATTGGTTTTATTTTTTTATGACGTTAAATTATTACTCAGGATATTAATTTCATACGCAATTAATTTATGTGTGGTATAAAAAAACAGTATTTAATCATTTCACCCTTAAAACTAATATAAATAATAATATTGTACAGTATAGTTTTACTCACTAAAACCATTAGTTTCGTCGCCACCTTTAGGGTAAGTTTAAAATAATGTTCTCATCGCGTGAAGCGGGAACAACAATAAAATTAACTAACAATATTATTGAATATTTACAAACAGTATCTATGAGGACGAAGAAATAAGATTAAAACCTTTACTTTTTGTTTTGTTTCTATTATTATTTATTTTTATTTTATTTTGTATAAATTTTGGTTGAACAACTGCCTAGAGTAATTCAAATCAATATTTTACAAACGGTACATTGATTATACTTTCGTCATTTTCAATCAAAGGTTGAAGTTCAACAGTTTCTTGAGTATTTAAACTCGCAATACTCGTCTATACAGTTTTACCTATGAAATTTGAAGAAAAGAATACTCTGCCTTTACTAGATGTGTTAATTACTCAAAATGTTCAAAGTTTTTTAATGTCAATATATCGAAAGAAATCTTTCACGGAACATCTTGCCCCCTTTGATAGTTTCATTCCTGTAGAATATAAGATCAACCTGGTAACATGTCTACTGACTCGAGCCTTTAAAATCTATTCATCTTATTTCATTTTACACTGGAGACTGGTTTTATTCGTGAAATATTATTGTGTAATGGATACCCTAAGAAAATGATTAAAAGCCTGATTAAATATAACCAGGATATTTTTAACAAAAGATTTAAAATTCCCATAAAAATGTTCACAGTTGATAAATGCCCAGTTTCATTGACCATCCCTTACGTAAGACAACAAAGTGACATACTATCTTAACAACTTAGACCATTAATAAGGAAATTATACCCACAAGTCAAACTTAACATCATTTTCAAACCATCCTTGATGTTAAAACATTTCTTTAACACAAAGGATAGTCTACCTTTCTCTCTTCACTCCTGGGTTGTACATAAATACACATGTGGTGACTGCAAGGCCGCCTATATCGGAAAAACTAAACAACATTTTACTGTTCCCATCCACCAGCACATGGGAATATCACTGAGGTTAGGTAACATTTTTTAAAGTCCACCCAATTCGGCAATCCGGAACTACAGACATGAAACTGGACATCCGATAACTCACACAGGATTCACCATTCTTTGTAATGGTAATTCCGGTGTTACGTCTCCGTTTGTTAATTAACTTTCCGTAAC
>NW_013667419.1:101835-105174 GCF_000517525.1 Limulus polyphemus
GGTAAATACTAGAGCATTCGCCAAAGTACAGGATAGTTCTAGAAAGTAGAGGGCGCCACACCAGTCACGTGACCTCGATGACGCAACACCGGCATTGAACTGTTAATCAAAGAAAGTCTATCCATAACACAAATGTCCCCTGTTTTAAATATAACACAATCCTCCTATACACTTACTTTGTTTTAAAGCAATTTGTACTACATTATGAATTTATAATAAACCACTTTATAAATAGAATGTTTATACAAAGTAAAATAATAATGAAACAAACCAAAAAAAAGAAAGGTTTCAATCTCATTTCTTTGTCCCCAAAGATACTGTTTTAAATAATCAACAGTACTGTTAGTTTAGTTACATATCTCCTTGTTCGTTAATTTTCCGTAGAAATTCTTTCCGAGAAACTTCAGCGATACGAGTTTTTTCTTAATTGAAACTAGTTAATTCTTTCTCATTACAAACTTTGTAATACACTTAATACGTTTGCAATCTCGATAAAAAAAAACACACTTTATATTACCATCACCACCGCTCCCTTGACTCAATTATCTGTCTCTATATCTATCTATCTGCAATCGTATCTCCGCTTTATTTGCCAGGCTTATATACTAAAAAAGAGGGCGTCTGGAACAGACTAGAGTTGCCAGGAAAAGTCATGATCCTTCGAGAATTTCATCAAGTGTTACCAGAGTCACGTGACTTCCGCTGTCGTAACATATAACACAATCCTTCTAAACACTTACTTTGTTTTAAAGCAACTTGTACTACATTATGAATTTATAATAAACCACTTCATAAATAGAATGTTTATACAAAATGAAATAATAATGAAACAAAACAAAAAGTAAAGGTTTTAATCTCATTTCTTCGTCCCCATAGATACTGTTTTAAATAATCAACAATACTGTTAGTTAATTTTATTGTTTTTCTCGCTTCACGCGATTAGAACATCCTTGTGGATTTCTTCAAACACATCAGCCGGGAACTGTTAAGATGAACTAACCAATGGATAAACCTCAGACAAACTTTGTGAAGTAGTCAATGACCATTAGTATACACAGGTGATTCTCTTACGTCTCTTGAAGTTGACCAGCAATATCCAGGTCAATTCTCTTTAGAAGAGAACCAACAGTTCTTTGCTGAATGTTACCCTGTTTAAGCTGGCTTTTTCTATGGATGGCACACACATTAGAATATTAATATGATGACTGAACTTCTTGGCTAAAATACAGCTAGAAGAACCACCATTGAATGTTAGTACGAGTGTGTGTGTGGTGAAGCCTCCTAAGCATAATCAGAGTATGACACCTCCATTCTGTGTTCTGGCAACTCCTCTATCAACCCAGAACTCTATATTTCTGCTTTGCATTCTGTTTCTCCCTTCCTAAATGACATCTAGATGAAGACATCAGTGGCATGTTTTGCAGCATACACACTTGAATAACAGTGTGGCTACATTATAATTCTAAGTTGTGTAGATAGTTGGTTAATCCTAATTTAAAGTTACAGCTTTATGTCGTATCATAACAAAAACTGCCCTTTTTAAGGTTTCTTATACACAGGTAGTGCTGTATCATCTTGCTTAATAGCTCTTTCAAAAATATGTCCATGAGAATATTCTCACAATATGCTGAGGACATTACAAGGTAATTTTCTATGCAAATGACACAAGCCATCCACATAAGCAGTCTATCTTTCAGTGGGAAACCTCTTCTGAGCTCTGAATTTAGCCATATGGATTATTCTGTTGTCTCCTGGGTTGAACCTGTGATACAGCTTTGTTATGACTGTCTCGGTCCAAATCATCTTTTGCTGGACCTTTAACTTGTGGTGGAGTAATTTGTTTTGGTTTTGTCACCTGATTGAGATGTCTTCAACATTGTTGATACAACTTGTTTATTGGCTCTACTTGATTCAAAGTTTCTCCACGAACCATGTTAACCTCGACAGTATACCCCTGGCTCGGGGAGGCTCATCATTGTCCCATGATCCAATTACTTGATTTTACACCCTCTGTCCCACCTGCTGGTAAGGTAACTCTGGTTGGTAGACACCGTCTACCAATGTGGCTGTCAGGTTTTCTCCATTTCCAGGTGGCTCCACCATAGTTGGCATTGAGGTACTCTAGCTGCCATCAGTTTCAGAGTTCTGTACAGACTGTTCCACTCAGTATCGAATTCATTAGATGCCAAACTATTAAGATGATCCTCATTTCATGTCTCTCTCACAATTCTGGTCAATTCTGGGTGCTCTAGATATCAGAAGCTCTCCCACCTGGGCCACAGGTTGCAACAAGATCGAATGCACAGATCTTTGCAGCAACAGCTAAAGTCCAACATTCAGGAGAAGACTTATTCTAGACCTAGTAATTCTCATAGACAACCAGCTCTTCCTCTTGATTGTTAGTCCTTCTAGTCGTGGAAAATATCATTTCCTAACTGTGAAGTCCTTTTAGACTTAAATCATAGAATATAAGAAGGAAAGAGCAGTATACACACTTCAACAGCTAATATAAAACTTTTCAACAACGATATCCTAGTCATGACACCACTATTTTTTTATGTATACAGTCTGTGGTATATTCAGGTAAAACTGAATATATATTCGAGCTATTGGGTAGGCCTACTAAACTAGAGAGTGGATCAGGATAAGAATTATCCTGTAACAGTTACAGAGTATTAATAAAATCTTATTTAACCTGTCTATGTGAAACAAAATAACGAGACTGGACACAAGTGTAAAACAAAATGAACAATTTTTATTAAATGTAAAACACAAATAAAGTGTGTATATTTGTACTGTATTTACAAATGTAGGACGATAACTTTTACTGGAGCATAATCAGGTCATAATCATCTATCAGACTGAGAAATCCAAGGTTTCTTAGATTCAAAGAAGCCTCCCATTTACCCAGCACAACCTTCGATACAATGTGACTGGTCATTCTCATTACACACAGGTGGGACCATAACCTTTAAAATATCCCCTGAGCAACTGTTGAATGACGTCGCTGTTGATGTTTTTATACTAAGGTGCATTAAGAAAAAAAGGTAAATTGAAACAAGATCGACTTCACGGTTTTCTCTACTATATGTTAGGTGAAATCTGCACATATTCAGAATAAATATTGAGATATTACAAGAAGCTACGAACACATGGTATTTTACGACAGCGGAAGTCACGTGACGCAGGTAACACGTCATGAGATTCTAGAAGGATCATGACTTTTCCTGGCAACTCTAATCTTTCCCAGGCGCCCTCTATTTTAGTATATAAGCCGGCAAATAATTGCAGAGAAAAGATATAGAGACAGATAATTGAGTCAAGCGAGCGGTAGTGACG
>NW_013667419.1:105770-107075 GCF_000517525.1 Limulus polyphemus
CAGATACGCAACAGTATATTCATATGCTACAAGGGTCAAAACAATCACAACATAAATGGAATAAAACTACATTTGTAATTTTAAGACATTAAGAGTAAATGCAAAGAACGAATATATAATGATATGTCAACCACATTACATTTGCAATATACAGTGCTTGCGAGGCACTCACTTAGTACTAGGACTCATCAGGTAGGCTGGGATATGAAGAGGTCGAGGTGCGATTTATATCATCAATTTCATGAACAATAACTGTTATGGTGTGAACTAGATCAAATGACTAGTAATGATTATCAATTTCAGTTAAACTATTTAAAGATCTGGATTAAATTAAGGATTAATAAAACAATTATGTTAATTTATTATAATAGTAATTATTTATTTTTACTCGAATAAACTTTATTAACCATTCAGAAAACCTGGCGAACCAGCAATTTAGTCTTTTTGTTCATATATATAATATGTTTGTGTATTTATACCGTAACTAATATGGGAAGTTTCTGACGTCATCAGATCACTCTGTAACTTCTTTTGACAAGAGTAAATAATAAATAAACTTTATTAACCATTCAGAAAACCTGACGAACCAGCAATTTAGTCTTCTTGTTCATATATAATATGTTTGTGTATTTATACCGTAACTAATATGGGAAGTTTCTGACGTCATCAGATCACTCTGCAACTTCTTTTGACAAGAGTAAATAATAATTAACACAAGTATTTTATAATAGTAATAACATAAATAGTATTATATATATATATATATATATATCGGCTATTATTTTTATGTATGTGAAAGTTATTCTTATTTACACAAGTAACAGATCCTCATCCTTTCCTTATAACTGACGTCTAATTTTTTCTTTTTTAAAATAAATAATTAAGAAACTGGTTTGTAACAGAGCTTTCTAGTTTATTAAAACCTTATATTTTTTTTACAAGTATAACCATACTAGTTTAATAAGCCCTCAATGGCATAGCGATATGTCTGCGTACTTACAACGCTAGAAACCGGGTTTCGATACCTGTGATGGACAGAGCACAGATAGTCCATTGTATAGCTTTATGCTTAACTTGAAGCAAACAAACTGTTGTAATAGATGCTGCTGAATTTGACATTGATGTGAAATTCACGAAGAAAAACTAAATTCAATATATACACCTGGAAAAAAGTTAAGCACCCCCAAATATTTTTCAGGATTACTTATTGAAAATAACGTTTAATTTTCATGATGTTGAGCAATGTTCATAATTTCAAACATAATTAAAAGGATGTGAGCGTTCAGGTGTGACATTTAAATCAGG
>NW_013667419.1:108004-116275 GCF_000517525.1 Limulus polyphemus
ACAAATTTTTATTTTACGGTGATAATCTTGTTTTCTTGTGCCCAATAATGCATAATTTCATTTGATAAACACGTTTAGATTGAATGGTAATTTATAATCAGTCACAAGAACGTCGAATCTGAATCACTTGAAAAAAATACGGGGTTGCTTAACTTTTTTCCAGGTGTATATTTTTATATCCACGAAAAGCGTATGCCATTGTGGATGTCTGTGTCTCTTTAGAGTGAAACTCTCGTTATTGAAGTGGAAGTAATTACCAACAATATTTAATGCGTATACCGAAAACGTTAAAGCTTTGTTTTGTAACTCATATTAATTCGCCTGCACGTAAGTTTTGGTTTTGTGACAAAGTCAATAAATCCAGTACACTATGTATTAGTTGGAGACAGCAGGAGGACTTTCGTATTTCACCATTCCATAACTGATAAACATTATATGTTATGGTAAATGCTTCACAATTTTCATGTAGATGTTCTGCAGATAGTTATCTTTGTAAGCTGTAAATAAATGTTGCATTTATCTTCTAGATTAGGCAAAATCTACATACAAAATATTGTTCTTTAAAGCTTATACTTGCTTGGCCCTATTTCTTTGCCATACCCTCTTGAAGTCAGGTCACATCAGAGCCGTCAGAGGTACCCACTTTTTCCCAATAAAGGTCCCCCTTGTGTATTAAAATGTCTATGGATAGATGAAAAAAAACTAACCAACTCTATTTAATAAAAATTATCCCGTCAACAGCAAAATCTGACTTAGTAGAAGCTACATAATAATAGTGATGAAAGAGCCCTCTCCACAGTAAAATTCGACGTATAAATCTAAAATATATTGAAAGTCAGGGCCAGCATCTTTAAAGATAGTCAAGGACCTCTTTAATGACAGGCATGGAAGGGTCTCTCTTTATCACCACAAGAGCCTCTAACTATCGTCAGAAGGGTCTCAATATAATGAGTGGCAGAATCCAGACATTAATTTAAAATAGAGAAATAATAGTGAACGTTTTCGTACGCATGAAAATGTATAATACTAGTGCAATAGCCACAATGAAGTACGGTCTCGTCATTTTGTGGTAAGAGCCCCTGATAGTAAATGAACTAGAGGGGACCTAAATAGTAAATCAAGAGGAGAGGCTCTTGATAGTAAAACTCCGGTTGTCCAGCTAGGATTGAGTAGGAGATACCATTGCAATCCTGCATCCACACAGTTGATGAGTACTATCGCACAAACTATGCCACCCCATTTGTTGACCACGTGATCTCAGAAATAGATTTCCAATTTACTGGTACATACACTACCAAGTAAAAGTATTGTTCTTGCAAATTTTATACAACACTTTTGTTAATTATTGATCGAACAACGCTCGCAGTTTCGTTAGTATGGTTTCGTCTAAGTATAGAGTATGAAAGTGTGTAAAAAATATATTTTGAAGTTGAACATTGATTTTTCTAAATTAATTTCTCTATAAGTGACTATGCCAATACATTGACGAAATATCTGTAATTTTATTTTCCAGGACAGCAAACTACATCATTCCCCTTGTTCCTATAGTACAAAAGGAGAGTGAGTTAAATATCGACGAACTGGTATAGACATACCATCTTTCCCTGTTGTTGTCGATGATGAACCACATAGGTGGAGGACTGAATTCTGTATTGCCCCCGAGGAGAATACCCCAGCACGTGCCATCAAAATCTGTGACTGGATGTGGTTCTCTAACATATTTACACTAATAAAGTTTAGCATGAACTCTCAATGTGTCTAGTGTTGAGTGATCAGCTAATATACACCGTAAACTCCATCACTTAACATGAGCTACAATGAATGGTGAGAGACTGTTGTCATGATTCCACATCCATTATTACTTTCTGCATTACTTTCTAAGTTGTTTTCTGCATAACATTTGCAGAAACTGATGTGTTACAGATGGATACGAGTGCACCTGAATATCAGTTGTTTACTGTAATAACTCTATACCCCCCCTTTACTTTGTTCCTCCAGCCATTTAAATTTCCTTGAAGAATGGGAAAGGTAAATAGATAATAGTTTTTGGTAGTCATAGGTATATTTTGGTAATTTCCTAATCTACTCTTGATAACTGGAAGTTGGAATTTAACCTGAATAACACCTTATGTAACACATAGGTTACATAGCCAAGCAAGTATGCATCAATGTTCATGTACAGCTGTGTCACTAATTTTGAATTACTGAATAGATTAAAGGCAGCCAGTCAGCAGCACCACTGTCAGAAATGTTCTATCTCTTTCAATAAATAATGAGACTGACCATCGCTTTTACAATGTGCACATAGGTGAAAGTGTGAAGTATGTCAATGGTACCATGGTTCAAACCTTGGGTCTTGCAATCTACAAATCAGCACATTAATCATTAAGGTTTCACCTGGCCTTTGATAACTTAATGCAAAACACTGGCTAAATGGCTAGGTCTGAGACCTCTTGGGTTCAGGTATAGCTGGAAGAAGCTCAACAAAAATATACCAATATTCATATGCGCAAACAACCAAAGACTTTGCTCATATGTATAATTTATATTATTATTTACTACAAGAAAAAAATATATACAAACTAATGTTTTGATGGTTTTTAAAGAAACAACCATACATGAAACAGATAACAAATTAAAAATTTCATAATTGTAAACATACCTCAGATGTAATTTTTTTTCTGCTTCCCATTCTGTTGAATGACAAAAAGACATTATATGGTCTAATATCAGGGGCGGCACTGGTTAGAGGGTGTCAGCACAAAAACGTCATTTGGATTCATCTATTGCTATTAACTAATTACAAAAGTCAGACAACCAGATGAAGCTACCTGATTGGCTCAATAATGACTGACATTGAAGCTGCTAAATAACTTCTCTTGATTGTGTTACCAATGTCATCTATTGATTCACTTGGAGAATATTTAAAGCCTGCTTAGATTCTGTGAGTCATGATTGGTCTGCTTTCTGACAGTACAATTGAAGGCATGCAGGTTGGACAAAAAGCAAATGCAATAATCCCTGGTACTGAGTACCAGCAAAAAACAAGTCCCAGTATTAAATACCAATAGTAAATTAAGTCCCAGTATTGAGTACCAATATTAAAATACATTTTGATACAGAGTACCAGGCAAAATTTCACCCCTGGATGTCTCTAATTATGAGTTAGTACTGACCAGATTGAAGAAAGCCAGTCAGCAGCACCCATCGCCACATGGAATTTGTCAATCTCTTTGAATAAACAATGGTAATAACCATAATGTACCCATAGCTGAGAGGTGGAGTATGCTCAATAGTATTGTAAATCAATCCTGTGACCACAGACTGGCACTCTAGCCATTAAGGTCTAACTCAACCCTTCATAACTTGGAAAAACATAATGTGAAACGTTCTTGATAGTCATACATAAACTTTTCTACTTCTAGGCATTTGAAGTTCTTAATTTCTTTAGTTGACAAGTTTTTATGTCAACAATACTTTACTTGAATATTAAAATGTTATAGATTTTCATATACAACCACATCAACTATAAAACTGATAAAATTAGGTATTCATCACATTCTCCGAGAGTTAGTAGACATTATATTCATCTACTTGTTTTCCATGTCAAGTTGCAAGCTCAATGTTCAATTCCTGACAACACAAACACCAATAACAGAGCACCTAAGATTTTATTGGGCTTCTGAGATATACAAATAGTATAAATTCTAGCTTTTTATAAAGCACTAAAAGCTTGAAAATGTGTGTTTCCAGATGAAATTACAGCAAAGTATGCCAGAAGACTAGGAAAAAAAAAAACAGCTGGCAAAACATCCATCAAATATAACACCACCTATTTTAAAGTGTGGCATAGAAATTTAGAAACAAATCTAAGAACCAATGATTTAATCTAACAGATTGATCATATAATATCACACAAGAATCTCTTGGGTATGTTAAATACCCCCCAACAAGACCAATCATATAAGAATACTGACAAAAAATACCAAAAGATAATTGAAGCCCAGCTTCAAATTTCACTACTTGTAAATACTATCAAACATATGTAACAATTTATACATAGATAGACAACAAATTAAACATTAATCTATCTTAAAATGTTTACGTTCTCCCAACTTATGTGCCTCAAATTATGTTTTCGAGGAATAGACAGTTGGATTTTTCTGACTCATGTATTTTGTTTTTAAGCATTTGTTTACACACGAATGATGACAAAAGTCTAAAGTTAAACTACTATAATTATATATTTTATACTTTCAAAAAACCTTTTTTTTCTAACTAATTTTTGCAACTATTGGCACAGTAAAGCAAATTTTAAGTACTGTTTTTATCACACTTTCCTAAGCCTTCAATGTTTACACATCTAACATCAGGCACCTAAATTAATGATAAACATGCAAAATCCTAACTCTGTTACAGATGCAATATTCAGCAATACATTCACTTGATTATTTCAGATGAAAATATTTAGTATTTCATTCCTTATTTAATGGTAGAACAGTTTCAACAAATATGAACTTACTTCTCTAGTTAAAGTGCTGATAAACAATTTACTTCTGTCAAACTTTGATACAATATAATATTATGAATTATTTCAATGAAAACATGTATCCAAAAGCAAAAAACACTATGAAAGGTTATTTCTTTACCAGAATATAGAGTGGCCTTTTTAGAAAGTGATTTCAACTTCAAACTTAAATATGCAATAAAATAAAAAGCCAAACATAATGAGTAGCTTTTAGTCATAATAATTGTTCTATTCAACTAGCTTTCAGTGATATAACAAGTTTGTTCTTAATAAAGACGTTTGTTTAGGACTTAATAATCAAAACTTACACAAACATGGTCACTTGATATCAGTTAATAATCATAAAAATCTAACAAAATTCAAAAACATAATATGGAATGTTTAAGGTACAAAATTACATAAAATACATCACTTATTCAAGGGATTATTGGGTTATTTTAACCATGAACAATGAAACAAAAATTTTACCAAAACAGTTTTAAATTTCATAAACTTCAGATATTCAACAGTTATTCATGAAAAACCCAGAGTATTAATATTAAAGATCATAACTTTTGTTACAGTAATTCAATGTCAACTGGTAACAAATAGTCCAGAGTTCTATGTCAATATATTTTGAAAAGCCAGACTCAATAAATATCAGCTGGCAGGCATTAATTCAAATTCCCAGTCATGATTAACAAATTTCTGTCAAATGGCAGATACTAACTCTCAGTACTGGTCTTGATGTATCTCTATCAGCTCGCAGATGTCAATTCAAAGTCTAGTACCAAATATCAATACATTTGCCAAACTGACAAGGAGAGACTCTTTGGATGAAATTACTAAATGTTTTCTTGTAATATTTATTTTCAACACATATTTGCTTCTTGCACTATATGATTTAGGAGCTGAATCCTGCTAGTTGATCTGCAAGAATAATAAGGCACATAATAAGGTAAGACGAGAGATCTTGTGTACATTTAATGATTCACAATATGTTACAAGAGGTCTCATATCCTCGAATGATTAAGGGGAAAAAAAAAAGGACTAACTTTAGGACTCTTAAATCACTATTTTAATCACTTTTTTCATATTTCACAATTGGAAAACTTGATATATATGTAAAATTTATTCTAGCTTAAGATAAGTTTGTTTTAAGTAATAGTTTTATTACACTAACCAATGAATCTCTTAAAGTTTGAACATTTAACCAATGAAAACAAATCAAATCACTTTACAATCTATAAAAAAAATAACAAAAAAGCTTTGATTTCAAATACAATGATTTTTCTCTAAAAATAACTGAAGATGAGTTACAAGAACAAATCATGACCACACGCACACTTTGACCAATGACTTCACTCAGCCAGACTTGGCAGTCGACGTAACTTCTCAGGATTATGTGATGCCATGTGGGAGAAATCTCGAACTACTTCATTAAAAGTTTCATCTCCTATACAAATATAAAAGTTTCTTGCATAAAAGTATTACAGAAAACATATAAACTGTTTTTAATAGACACAATTTCTAGATTAAAGCCACAATGTATTATTATTTTATTTAATCCTATGCCACTTGCATGAACCAGCAAAGTTTTATTGAAGTATGCACACAAGTTATGCTAATGTTTAGACAATCGAAAAATTTTAGAGTATCATACCCTACACTGAAAACATCATATTTTTAATCAGATAAAGAAGTTTTAACTAATAAACTGAAAGTACATTAAAAATTAATTCCAAACCTTGTTCCCACTGTTAATGATACAGTACATGCAGTAGTGACTTGTTCAACAGAATATAAATGGTTGTGAAAGCTGAATAATCAAGAAATGTTGTAAGAAATGACTTGCAATGTAAGATCAAATAAAGCAAAAGAGTTTGTATACAGTTGAACAAGTCAGAATATATTTAATGAATCTTTAATTGAAAGTTTGTATTAATTGCTTTTTATTTACATCAGTCTGGTTTTAATTTTTCCCCCCAGAAAACAACTTATATTAAAGTTTTTCTTCATTACCCATTCAAGCCGTCTCCAGCCATTATTAACATATATATATATATATATATATATATGTGATCTACGGTAACAATACAAGTGCATGAGCCTTTGTGGTACAGTACAGTAACATGTGTTTGCTGCCACTTTAATTAATATGTACATTTTTTAAACTTCTGAATTTCATTTTGGTTCAATTTATACACAGAAAGTTATCCAAGTAAACATTTTCTGATTCTCACTCTCCTTCAAACTTCATTTACTAATTGGTAATTAATTGCATTTTCTTGCAGGAGTGGTAGTTTGTAATGTCCCAGAGTTTTAGGATGTCAGTAAATCAGATAATGGCTCATAGCTGTCCCGTGTGTGAGATGTTGTTGTGTGCAAACCTGGCTTTGTTGTCATTGTATTTTTAGTATCAAAGGCTGGATTCTCCCTTCCAACGAAGAACTTCTAAATAAGATTTAGCAAGAGCTTTGCTTTATCTTTTTGGTGAGAGACAGATTATATTTAACTTTAATTTGATAAGTTGGTTTTTCATTTTAGATTTTGCTGTAATTCACAGTGCAAAACTGTTTTCTTTTTTACTTTTAGACTTTATAGTTTGTTGACATTGGGACTGGGGGAGGATTGGACTGGTGAGAGAGAAAGCACACAAATGTTTCATTTCCCTTCTCCTTCTTGTCTGTTCAACACATTCACTACAGACACACTTGCCCTTGTTTGTCTTGTGTTAATAACTGTGTCTTTGTTAATAACAAATGCTGTATTTCATAAGTTTAAAAAAAAAAACTAATGAAGATAAAAAGAAAATGATGATTTAAAAGTATGAAATATATTCATTTCCATGCAATTAAACAGTGAAGTGATATAGAGAATATCTTTTCATGGGATTGTACACTGTCTACCATGTTTAGAAGTGACATAAAAACAGTTTGCTTACTGATGAGATCTTTCATGTAAGGAAGTAACAGGAAATCTTGTACATCCACTGATATTATATGTTTATTACTATTTTGAAGTCATCAGTTTCCAGATTGCTTAAAGGTTAACAAAGATGAAACCTCTACACGAAAATAAGGGGAATGAATTATTTACAAATCATTGATCAATACTGCTCAGTGTTTTATTAGAAGAACTAACTGATACCTTCTTGAATAAATCAATTTTAGAACAGCTCAATTTAAAATATAATTATTCAACCTAACTATTAGAAAATTAATAAATGTAATATCTAGATTAATTGTAAACAATCAGATCATATTTGGTTATTTTGCCGATTTCTCAAAAGGAATATATAGGTCAATCATAATATAATTTTTAGATAAGTTGTATTATTACGAGATTCAAGGTACTGCACACAGCTGGTTTAGGTCTTATTCACTCAAACACACTCAACACATGAAATATAAAGAGACTAAATTCAGATAAATTACAAATAAAATGTTGAGTGCAACAGGACTCCGTAAGAAAATTTTTACTAAACAAAAAATTTTTTAGAATCACACAATACCAACGTCATTTACAAAATAACATGCAATAACTGCCCAGAATTCTACACTGGAGAAACAGGAAGAAAATTGGAAACCAGACTGACAGAACACAATAAAAACGAAAAATAAAGGAATCCATCTTAATTTAACAAAACAATCCCACTCTAAACCAACACCCTGGGGGTGCCTAGATACCTCTTCCAAATTTTGCAACAGTATTCGGACATATGTCCTCTTTGTTCCATACTGTGTGTGTGTGTGTGTGTGTGT
>NW_013667419.1:116384-122435 GCF_000517525.1 Limulus polyphemus
ACCTGATGATGACAAAACCTTGTCAAAACGTTGTACATTTGCTGTTATGTTAAACTTATATTAAAGTTTTTCTTCATTACCCATTCAAGCCATCTCCAAGCATTATTAAATATATACCATGTTGTTGTTGGGCTTAGGATCCTTCTATAGTAAGTGTCAGTGACTTGTTATCAATAAATTCCACGATGAATAAACAACACACACTTTACTTGTTTTCAAATAATATATATTCGGAACAAGTTAAATGTAAGCACAACAAAGTCTTCACAGTATAGAGATTACAGGCATATCACAAACACTATTTAAATATAGTTCTCTTCTTGTCAAAAGTTCATTTAGGCCTATTCAATTAATTTAGAATTTCAGTTGACAAGTCGAACCATCTTCTCTATTACTATCATACTAGTATTCTGTGTGTGATTCACTTACAGTTGTGGTGCAAGTTACTGTAATTTGTTTGGCCGCCTTCTTCTGAAAATCCTCTATTCCTTTTGTAAAAGTGTACACAGGCTGATTCAATTACTTTAGATCCACGCTTTGACAGAATAAAATCATCCTTCTTATCTTTTTTTTTTTATACTGTTAGTTTCACTCTAACATATTAAACATTAGGCCTATCACATCTACGATACTTAACTTCACACAGCTATATTCTCTTTTACCATTATCTGTCTATTGTTGTCTGTCTACTGCTTCCCGCTCATCTCACGCTATTTATATCTTTATTACATAGTCGTCTGGCCACTTTCTATATTCTCGACACCAATTAGTTATTGATGAAGCCTTCTACAATCATCTGCTTTTAACTCTCATTATAACAAAACTTAAAAATAATAAAATATTCACTCACAAATATAAATTAATCACTAATATTTAAACCAAACAGTCTTTTATATCATGACACAAAAATGTCAATAAATGTTGTAAAACTGTTAAAAAAAAAACATGATAATGTGGCTGAGATCTAATAAATTGTCAATCAGTATTTCTTAAATTAATTATATTTATGCAAAGCAAACAAATATTCTAATACAATGAATTTACTGTAAATTATATGGTAGACTAATAGAATGTGTTCCTGAGGTCAAATCTGTGGAAGTTATTTTCAATAAGACATTATCATGAAACAGTCATATAAAAATTATTAAAGGTAAATTTGCATGAGCAGTGGGAGTCATAGATGTTACAATATTTTTTACCAACATATAGTTTAAGGATGTTATACTGTTCTCTAATTACCCTATTTAAGTTACTGTTTGTTATCATCAGTGAAGTTTTGGTTTATTTTAAATTTAAGTGAAACAGGACAAATTCACTGTTACTGTTACTGAATTTAACGTTTAAAGTGAAACTTGTTTATATATTGAGATATTTAAAGGATTATTACACATTTACTGTACCACATTTTTCAATATACTGTTAAAGACCTTGTTTCTAAAGAATGAAAGTCTTATCAGTTAAAATGATCAATATAGCTTTATTTCCAGCATTTAGCTACCTTTTGAAAACCTGATAGTGCAGTTGGTTGACATAATGAAATAGAATTACTGCATATACAAAATAGAAATAGTTTTAATTATAATAACTGTACTTAATTACACTAATGATTGATTATAGTAGGATTTAATAATATGTTTTTTTTTCTAAAAGGGGAGGCTCCTATTTTAGATGTAATGGATTGTTGTATTCTTGTTATTTCTGATGTGCAACTGAAAGTCAGTAATAGTGTAGCTATTTTTTATGACTGAAATTACACTGTTTCTTACTTAACACTCTCTTTCAAAAGGTCAATTTTGGGAATCACCCTACATCAACTTCTTTGCAACATGAAGTTTATGGTTATCAATGTGTGTGTAGCCACAGCCGACGGGGATGGATAGGAGCTGGTGTTTGGATGAGCAAACTGTTACTATGAATTGTGAACAACCCTCTGAATCCCAGCAATGTACTGTGATCATGCTTGTGCCAAGGTAAGCTAAAAATATTACTGTTGCAGACTAATCTTACCTGAGTTTCCAAACTCATCTCTTCTTATTTCTTCATTCAACTTGGCAAGTCTTAGTCTGAAGTACAGGTGAAACACAAAATACAATAATTTTACAACTTTATTTGCCAAATTCTGTCTTGCAGTAAGTCAAATTATTTCTTTGTATTTATTCAAGTTAATGAATGTTAACCTGAAGAAAAGCTAAAATACAAGGTATTTTACAATAATTATTTAAGACATTAAATCTTAGTATATTGCTTTATCATTTAGCTAGGGTAAAAAGTCTTATCTTGATATACAGTTAAAAAAACAATTTTTCATCTTAAATAACACGGGCCTGTGATGGTTTTATTGTTTTGAAAATTTTACCTGTTCTACATAATTCCCATACGCTGAATCCAAAAATGGAATCCTATTTTTCTCCATCACATACAGATTTTTCACAAAATGTCATATGTACTTTTACATAAGTAAATCATTTTCAATGAAATCAGGTCACATTGTTATTCTTAAAATGTTGAAAACCACAGGCTATAGATTCCTCTATACCAATCGTGATGTAAGTCTTATCAATCATTCTAGAACCCATGAGAAACACATCACTAGGAAATAAACGGTTAATAGGCCACATGACATGTCATTTCTGGATAGTATTTGTTTGTGCATGCACTTTCACATTATTTTGTTCTTTTCAACATTATATATTCATCATTATGGCAACAAGAGGTTGTGTAAATGATCTAAACATATTTTGTCATATTTGTGGTAAATTTGATCTAAGTAAGTTTATTTTTTTTCTTCCCGCTTTGTAAAAAATCCTCACGTGATAGAAAAAAATTAATATTATTTTAGAAAACTGTTTAGGTGAATTATGGTAAATCCATTATTAAAACTAAAACAACTTTTATAAAGTTTAAATTCACAAGCCTGTGTAATTTACTTAGCATATCTTAATCTGAAGGTAAAGCCCACAAAGTTTCCACATTAATCACTGAATCTGGCAAATATAAACCTGAAATACTAAGAAAACAAACTTACAAAGTCACAATATCAGCATTAGCATCATTGATAGCAATAGCAAGAGCATTGTTTCCTGTTTTGTCCATAGCATGTTGATCTGCCCCTCGTTTTAACAGCTGACACACTTGTCTATCAAAATAACCATTAATACAACTTAAACATACAAAATTAACATAATTTTAATGCAGTGTCTAAGAAAAATAAGCTGAAATTGTTAAAATTAAATTTCAGAACAACATTTGGAAGAGCATTAAAACTGCCTCACTAACTAAACCCAATAGCAAATGAAAATAAAAGTATTTTATCATTCATGATTTGAACAACATACAAACGATTACTATAATATCTAAAAAAAAACAATATTAACACTTCTTGCTTAAAGACTGCTAATGTATGTAATTAAATGCATTTACAAAATTCTGCTAAGTTATCTTGTTGTAACAAAACTAGAAAACCTGACAAAAAAAAACACACCATCAGAATACCTAACAAACATAACACCAAAATATATAACTAAAACTTTGCTAGGATATCATGGAAAGCCATTACTAAAATAGTATACTAATCTCTTGTGGGATATCACACCATACAACTGATAGAATAATTTACAATACACTGTTTAGTTGGGCCCTGCAAAGCTTTGAGATTCAATTTGATTTATTAGCTAGGGCTCCAATTTGATATTTTCGAATCTACATCACTTTCAGTAGACTTTACAATTTAGCTTTTAGTTCAGTCTATATACTTGAACCCATTTTCTTTTAAGAATACTTTTGTACCATTCTTCTTTCAGATGTTTAAGTACATTATATCTTTTGTTCTCAGAAAGATTTACTTTCATACTCATTACTAATTGCATGTAGAAGCACTCTACTTAAATAAGGAAACCATTTTCTATTTGATTTAAAATCTAATTCAGCCTATATATCCTATAGTCTATATATGCACAGCTGACTGTGATTCATAGGGACCTACTGTTTAGAAAACCTTATTGTAATCACTGAAGTACCAAAAAATACATTATTGAGTTAGTGCATAAATATTGTAGTTACAATACCTTTTTTACAAAAGTTTTATTACAATATCTCACCCTGTATGTCCAAGTTCTGTGGCCAAATGGAGAGCTGTTTTACCTTCCTCATCCATGTTATTAACTTTTGCACCATTTAGTAGAAGATATTCACATGCCATGATTGAACCCTGTAGAGTGAGAAATATGTTCTATGCAGATACATGTATTGATATGGGATTAATCAGCAAATTGTGCAGGAAATAATGGAGGATTATGCAACATTCAGAAAAAGTTCTATCAAGTCTAAAACCTTATAATAGACCATGTTTATTATGATGTGGACAGTTTCAAGAAGTCTAAGTTTAGAGTAGTAACAATATTACTTTCAAAAATACTCAAAAAATACTTCAGACAATTATGAACAAAAAGACCATTTACATAAAATATGCATTATCTTCAAAATACAGAGCATAAAACAATTGGTTAATTTAATATAATGCAACACAGTAGAAGCCAGTGACAATGAACAAAAGCCTTATTCACACCTTGCATAAGAAAAAAAAAAAGACATAAAATATATTACTACAAAAGCAAAAATCACAGGTAACAGAAACAGCATATAATCAGGGCACTAGTGTATCTCACTAGTTAGCCTGTTGTTTAATATGAATAAAATTTTTCAATAATTTTTAAGTTCCTTGTTTTAATTTATAATCTTTTTACTGTCGTTTAACAGCATTATCATGAAATATTATAAAAGTTGTTACAGTCATAATAATAAAAGTCAAGTGTTGGTTGTTCACCCTCGATTTCTCCAAATTTCATAAGTTACACAAATCCAATTCAATTTTTTCTCCTATAATACTTCCTCATTTGATTGTCTGTTACGATTTTAGTTGAAGTTAACTCTCTCAACACAGGCTCGGTTAATTTAACTGACCAAGTGACCTCTTCGTACTCGTTCGAAGTCTTTAAAGATTTGATACTACTAACTTTTAATATATTGTATATATATCTTCATGAAACTTGGCAGTCTTTCAGTAAACATTACAAGTCTTTCACATACAAAAAATTATATTTTTTAAGTATTTTAAATAAACTAAAAAACATTTGTCTGTGAATATAATGAGTATTTGTTTTGAATAGTCTGTATGCAAAGTGATTTTCATGTTAAGGTTAAAAATACTTTTCTTCATCTCAAATCTCATTTATATAATCTCAAAACCTCCTCAAGACATTTCAAATGTTTTTTTCAGTAAAACTTTATATTTTATCTGTTATTTTCTCCACCCTAATTCTATACAACATTGGTCAATTTGACTGACCTCGTAATCCCCCTCCCAAATAAAAATAAATCTAAATTATCCTTTTTTTCTTTCTAGAATGACTTCAAATTGTAGCATTCATTTATCCTAAGTAGCTTTAAACTCGTAAAAGTACACATCTATTTATAATTATGTTTTATTGCCCTTTGAACGAGTCTAACTACTATTCATGCCAATATAAGTTGTAAATCACTTGGGAATGTGGAGTTCACATTATGCTATTGAGTTACATTACCCACAAATGCTCATGTGCATACCCCGTGAAACATTTTTATCATATTATTTATTTTACCTACTCTAACCTTAACTAACCTAAAGAGATCCCTATTTTTACATTTTAGTTACTTTTACAATAATAAAGTACAAACATGAAAAACAAGAAATAAAGAACTTACTTGAATATTCTTTGTTATTGATGTCGATGACACTTAACCCTACTTTTTTGTAAATACTAATGGTAGTAATGCACTAAATAATTTTTATTTAATTAAATAATGCATCAAAGAACATAGAATAATATCATGAAAAACATAGACAATTTCCCCTCACTATCAAAATTTTTTTGGCTTTCTAACTATGCAACAAGAACTGTTAATAAATTCATCCAAGTTAGTCGTTATATTTACTGTGGGAATGAAGCTTGTACTAACAGTGAAATTTACAATTCTCCATTCAGATAACAATGTTATACATCATTTAATTAAATG
>NW_013667419.1:122445-123506 GCF_000517525.1 Limulus polyphemus
CTTGTACTAACAGTGAATTTAACTAATTCTCCATTCAGATAACAATGTTATACATCATTTAATTAAATGTAAGAGAGAACTATTAACAAATCCTGAAAGAGAGAATGTGACAGGTGGTTGTGGCAAGAGGGGTCTGATTTTCTATTCAATAGATCTGTAACCAAAAAAAATTGAAGGCTATAAAAATTATGATTTGTCTGAGCAATGACGATTTTATAGTATGTAAATTACTTCGAATTTCGTACTTATTGGAGGAGTGGTGGATACAATAGAGAAGAGGAGATGCCTTGAGAAAATATATCACGTGTGTCACAGTAGGGGCAATTCAGGATTTTTTAAAATATTGCCTTATAAAATTAAAAACTTGTATACTGTTAAAATTTGAATTAATAGATAAAATTTTATGCTATACTAATTGGTATAACATAAACAAAAACTAGATTAAAATTCGATTACAAGGAACCCACTTTGAGACTAATAATGGCTAGAGACGGCTTGAATGGGTAATGATGAAAAACTTTAATATAAGTTTAACATAATAGCAAATGTGCAACTTTTCAACAAGGTTTTGTCATCATCAGGTACCTAAAGTTTTTCTTCATTACCCATTAAAGCTGTCTCCAGCAATTATTAAAGACTAGATTAATAACATTTTGAATGTGAGTCACTAAAACCTCGTGACATGCACAGTAAAGGATGGCCATGGTGATAGGGTTACTCCCTAACATAGACATAAATACTTCCAAAATTTCGGCACTTTTTCTGCTATTGCTACGAAAGTGCATTCAACGCTTGTGAAAAATAAGTTAAAAATTAGCACAAATCTATGCTTGGGAATTATTACGAAAAAGTCTTTGTTAAAAGAGACTGAAGATACAAATTACCTGTAGGGAAGAGAATGACTCTGCCTCAGAAGAACAAGTGTGTATGCAATCACATGGTCATTGTATGTGGTTAAAGGATGCCTGCTGTGCAGCACAGAACAGCAGACAACAACTGAAGTTGAGTGAAATGTTTAAGAAATCTTAATGTGTATTTTGTATATTTTTGTATACTATGTT
>NW_013667419.1:124046-127020 GCF_000517525.1 Limulus polyphemus
AATGAATAGTGGGATTGACTGTCACATTATAACACCCCCACGGCTGAAAGGGTGAGCATGTTTGGTGTGACGGGGATTCGAACCCGCGATCCTCAGATTGTGAGTCAAGTGCCCTAACCACCTGGCCATGCCGTGCCAGGTACTACCATACACTGTTTAATAAAGTATTGTTGTATAAACAAATAAGCCATTCAAGAACATTATTTAACTATACTGGGCATATTCTAAAGGTTTCCAAAAATATTATAGATGAAATTTCTAATATTCATTTCTGAATGACTTAGTATCACATCTTAAGGCCAGTGTTTTCTATTTTATGATAGGCTACTGTTCAATAACAAAGAAGTCAGACCAACAACCCACAAGAGATTCAAGCATAATTTTCAAATAAGCTGCCTGTAATGTGCCTACACTTAGATGTTTGAAAAGCTGGAGGTAGATCTTAACACATGAATGTTGAAAGATGAAAGTGTTTAAATACACAGTATTAAAAAATACATTACAATTTTGTTTTTTGCCTTGTTGCCAAACAAAATATAAAAGTAATACAGATTCAGCTTTTAGACTTCCAAAAGCTTTCAACAGTCGTACTGAAAGGTATTACCGTAACTTCAGCTAGGGTTTTCTAGTAGCTGACTTTTAGCAACTGAAGAACAAGAGCCAAAAGAACACTGGCATGAATTTATGCACTCAAGAAGGATAAATAAAGTTCTATCCTTCAAAAGCAGGGTAGAAATAATCACATTAGAATCTCCTTAGCTTTTAATCAAGACTTAATGTACCTATTAAGGCAGTTCTCTGAAGAAAGGGTATGTAAATATAATTCCAGTATATGTTTATTTTGCAAAGTTAGATATAATGACCCAAGTTTGGTGAACAGTATAATGTAGAATGTATTCCAAACTTTGTAACTACAATTTTTATTGTTATAAAGCTTAGCTCAGGTTATAGTTCATAACCAAACCATTATTGTCATCCACTCTGTGAATTGGCTACAAAAGTTTATAAACTAGATTAGCTGATGGGCATAAATGGTGTTTGCAAACACCAATTTAAAACAAAATGTTCCTTGGAGATGTGCTCATTTCACACCAGTGGTTTTGCTTTCAGATCTTCTCATCTATTTTACAATCCTATTTATTGCCTTTTATCATATTTAATGAAACTGTAATTTACAATTTAAATGCTTTACGTAAAATTAAACCAAAGAAAAATCTTTGATGTGTTATAAGATGACAGAAGTTAAATAAACAATGTATACACACACCCATCTTGTACAGTGAGGCCTGGATGTTGTTTTAATCTTCAAACTGAATCTTTCCTGTTCTATAACACAACTCTATATACATAATACATAAATAATACATAATGGATGATTTATTACTTAAACTAACAACTTACACTGATAATTGCCTGATGCAGTGGAAGCCTTCCTTTGTCTTCCAGATTTACCCAGTTGGAGTCTCCTCCCATACTTTGAGCCTGACACATAACTGGCAAGTTGTGAACTGCAGCCGCTCTAAAAAAATCGAACATGTGAACTGTGGCCACTTAAAAAAAATCAAACACCTGATTCAAGTATGCACCAAATGCATAAAACAAATTTAGAAAAATTATCACAGGAATAAAAACATTTTAAGCAATCTAAATAAAACCCAATATTCTTATTCTGAAATACAAGATAAGAAATCTTCATTAGGTTAATTTAAAAAAAAAGATTTAATGTTAGGTGAAATAGCTTACACCAAATTCCAGAACATCATGTTAATTCAAAACAAGCAAATAAATAATTTACTTTTATTAAACAAGTAAACAAAAACTTGTATTGTCAAAAAAAAAGAGAAAAAATACCCACATCTAGCTCATTCAATTCTCTTGACTCCACTCAACATATTTTCATTGTTCTTATCAGACTCCTTAACATTTTACAGCTACTACACTTTTGATATACAGAAATTAAAAACTAATAACGCTGTTGTTAATTTTTCAACTTTGTTTTTTAACTTACTGTGTGCTTAATGTGTATGTTTTTCTTATAGCAAAGCCACATCAAGCAATCTGCTGTCCACTGGGGGGAAACGTACCCCTGATTTTAGCATTATAAATCTATAGACTTACTGCTGTACCAGTGGGGGAAATTGCTTTAATAAAATTATTGGCAAAATCTGAGGTTTTTGCTCATGAACTATCCATCACTTTTTTATAAAAAGATGTTCATATATCCTGTTCTTCTTATGAACAAGTTCATGCTTTCTGTGTTGAACAATAACAGTTAATACCATACCTCGTAAGAAATTTAAAACTGACACAATATCTGAATTTAGTTCAAAATGATATAAAATTAGTAGCTATCCTTTGTTGTGATTGTTATTTTGGATGTAGAATGGTATTTAAATGAACCTTTAAGACAATATTATGACACCACTTATTATCAGGTCCCCTCCACTGACTGTACTGATACAATAATCTTGAAGTTCTTAACACTTAAGAAAATTAAACTGGTTTTGAATAAGTAATGTCACAAACACCAGATAAACTGCACGTGACTTTCAACCACTTCTTTTGAAAGACAGGTAAGTTTATTTTAGTTGTTATATTCTGACCATCTAATTGTTTTTCCCAAAATAAGACTAATCTTCTCAATGAAAAGTAGGTCTTCTTCTTTCCGTTTTATAAATTTATTATTTTCTCCTTTTTCATAATTTCTTATATTGTTTTAAATGTTAAACAACTTGATCAGTTTGAGCTCTTTTTGTTTAAATTATTAACATCTACCTCCAAGTTTGTCCCTTTTCAGTAAAATGAATAAAAAAAAAAAAAAAAATTTTTGAACTGTGTGCATTTATAATTTACAATATCACAAGCAGAATATATATTATTCTTTTTTTTAAATTTATAATAAATAATTAAAAACAACATTTTATATTTACACAAGAAAAACTTTATTGAAGCCGTACGGGTTCCACATTAAAAT
>NW_013667419.1:127416-129984 GCF_000517525.1 Limulus polyphemus
ATTTTAATGTGGAACCCGTACGGCTTCAATAAAGTTTTTCTTGTGTAAATATAAAATGTTGTTTTTAATTATTTATTAGAATTAAAAAATTTTAAACACAAGTGCCGGTAGTGCATATATATCATTCTATTCAATCTGTTACACATAACATTTTAAAAATTTTAAACACAAGTGCCAGTAGTGCATATATATATTATTATATTCAATCTGTTACACATAACATTTTAAAAATTTTAAACACAAGTGCCAGTAGTGCATATATATTATTCTATTCAATCTGTTACACATAACATTTTAAAAATTTTAAACACAAGTGCTGATAGTGCATATATATATAATTCTATTCATTTTAAGTCAATCAACATTACTGAACCATAAAGCAAATGTTTAAACAAAAATGAAAGTACATCTTCAAAATGGAAACTCTCACTACATTGTAAAGATGTACGTCACCATACTTTCAACATTTAAGTACAAATACCAGCTACATGTATACATTTCAAAACAATTATTAAAAAGCAGTGGAAAATGTATTGTATGAAACACTTCTAACAAAATAAGTATCTGAATATTTTATAATTATGATACAATCTTAGGAATATTAAAACTGGATTTCAAAGCAATATTACATGTTTTGGTTGAAAGTTTTATCACCACAAGACACTTTAAACTATCCATAAGGATGTACAAAAACAAAACTTTCACTATTGCATCACACAATACATCATCAGTTCAAACTCCTTACAGTAGTAAAATAGAACATTAATAATGCAATAAAAAATACTTAAAAAAAAAACAAGAACTCATAAATACATATTTTCAGATCAAAATTTTAATATCCATACAAAGCTTTTGATAATACAATATATTATTCATGATTACAACAAACTTCACTCTTAGGGCAAAACTAAGTATCAACACAACTACAGTCATATTTTAAATGTAATTTTAAATTCCTTTTGATGAACACCTCTATTGTTACATATTTTTAAAACTTATTTCTTGGATAAATGGTTTCTAAAAGAAATTTTAACAATGAAATATACAGTCTTAATACCCTTAAATATTTGAAAAAATCTGCAACAGACAATGTTTTCAAATACACACACAAAAAGTAATCCTGATATTAAAGGACATTTAATGAGAAAAAGGGTTTTCTGTTTAATCAGTAGAATACCTTGTTAAGTTAACAAAAGTTTTGTAAATGTAATTAGTTATATCTAGTGAAATGAATTAACAAATGATGCATAAATATTTTGTACCTGTATAACAACAGGCTAGGATGAAGTTTACTGATGTCATCTTCCATCATTTCATCTGTATCATCATCTGGACTAAGAGATTCATCTGCACTATCAAGCTCAATTCCTAGTTATAAGCAAAAACTAAGTATTAATACCACAGTTATAAAAAAACTAAGTATTAATACCATAGTTATAAACAAAAATAAGTATTAATAATGCAGTTATATACAAACAACTAAGTATTAATACCATAGTTATAAACAAATACTAAGTATTGATACCATAGTTATAACAAAAACTAAGTATTAATACCATACCTTAACTGGTAACTTCAATACCACAAATGTTTGGAACACAAACAACAGATTACAACTGTTTTTGATGTACCAACTAAATGCTGAAATATGCCAAGACACTGGTTGTAATGCCTTAATTATAATAAAATATAAATAAAAGAACTGGAACTTACTAATATAACATTTGAAAAGTATACACAAATTAAGATATTGAATGTGATAACTTCCATGTCAAGAATAACTCGTGTCTAAAATTTGCAAACGCATGTAGTTTGGCTGTTAGTGATTTCCTTACTTGGACTTAGCTAAACAGGACATTTTACCATAATGTATGCTAAATGACATTTTTTAATGTAAAATAAACTAAATAATGAATAATTTAAAATAAACATAGCCACGTTGCTCTTTGTCTTACTATGAATGTTTAATTAGGAGATTTAGATACTCTAGTTAATACAATCACCACATATCTATGATCTACAGTTAATAGAATATGTTATCCTAAGAAATTAAAAGATAGTCAAAAGTTTCACTTGTGCACTGAAAATATAACTAATACATCTTCTATACGAACGGACTGAAAATATAATTAATACATCTTCTATACGAATGGACTGAAAATATAACTAATACACCTTCTATACGAACGGACTGAAAATATAATTAATACATCTTCTATACGAATGGACTGAAAATATAATTAATACATCTTCTATACAAATGGACTGAAAATATAACTGATACATCTTCTATACGAATGGACTGAAAATATAACCAATACATCTTCTATACGAATGGACTGAAAATATAACTAATACGTCTTCTTTACGAATGGACTGAAAATATAACTAATACGTCTTCTTTACGAGTGGACTGAAAATATAACTAATACATCTTCTATACAAATGGACTGAAAATATAACATACATCTTACTTTACGAATGGACTGAAAATATAACTATACATCTTCTTTACGATGGACTGAAATATAACTAATACATCTATACAAATAGACTAGAAAATATAAC
>NW_013667419.1:130096-132469 GCF_000517525.1 Limulus polyphemus
ATACATCTTACTATACGAATGGAACTGAAAATATAACCTAATACATCTTCTATACGAATGGAACTGAAAATATAACTAATACGTCTCTTTACGAATGGACTGAAAATATAACTAATACGTCTTCTTTACGAGTGGACTGAAAATATAACTAATACATCTTCTATACAAATGGACTGAAAATATAACATACATCTTCTTTACGAATGGACTGAAAATATAACTAATACATCTTCTTTACGAATGGACTGAAAATATAACTAATACATCTATACAAATAGACTGAAAATATAACTAATACATCTTCTTTACGAATGGACTGAAAATATAACTAATACATCTTCTATACAAATGGACTGAAAATATAACTAATACATCTTCTTTACGAATGGACTGAAAATATAACTAATACATCTTCTATAAAGAATGGACTGAAATTTGACTCTCTTATGTGTTACAAACAGCCAGGATTACTTTAGTTCATACTGCAGATTACACTTTAACTTTAGAAAATAAATAATAAATAATTTACACAAATAATTTATGTGTGTGCATAACACTACTCTTTTCTAAACTGTAAGTTCCTATGAAACAATAACATACCTGCTACATCTTAAAGTTTTTTAACTTGTCTTAGAGACAAATTTAGTATGAGGTCTTTTCCACTGTCCATGACAATAGGTTGAGGCAGTCTTCTATGGCAAATTATTATCACCACTAGGGCAGTTATAACCTAAGGAAATTTGTTTTGAGACCTAGATTACCTTAAATTTTATATGCAATGCAGTGGCTTGTTTTTTACCTCCAGACCAAAATTATGCTGCTTGTTAGGTATCAGAGGGCCAATATCTTCAGTTTACAATTCCTTTTTTGATGATTCTTTACTGGGTTTGTTCGCTCATATATAACCAAAAGGCTGTTTCTCATAAAGTCAATCCCACTTTTGTTCATGATTAACAACTTCTGACTTTGCAGATCTGCACTTAGTAATACTGCAGGATATATCTGTTGATCTTCTCTATCACAACATGATCTAAGTTTTGAGGACATTCTTTTCTTTCTCTTTGGGTTGTATGACAAAAGTCCATCACCATGATTAAACTTGGACTCGACATAATATCACCTCCTTACTTTTCCATTAGTTGACCTCAACTTCTTATAAATAAACTCATGAACAGAATAAGTGGTCTCATTCATATGAATGGCATATTCTTGGTAGATTAATTTGAACTTATCACCACAACTTAAGTGGAGGACCAGAGGCACTGTCAGTTCTTGACCAAATATGAGAGAGAGAGAGAGTGGGGTGAAACCCATAGCTTTATGTGTTGCAAGTCTACATCTCATAAAGAGTGGCAAATCTTGGTTCCACATCTTCTGTTTTTTATACAAGTAAGTGACTATCTGAACCAAAATGTTGTTTATGTTTTATCATCTGAAGAAAGTTAAAGTCTCTTCTTGATTCTCAAGAATTAACACTTTTAACAGTATTGGCTACAATTCTCACTCTTGATGAGAGCAAACTTCCATGAGGTCTCCATATCACGAGTAAAACTCCTTGACCACCTTTTGTATTAATGTTTCAGCTTCTGGTAACTTTGAAATAATGATTAATTATGTCACTAAACCAAGGACAGCTACTCTTTGAAATAGACCTTCAATATTATGTTATTTTACATTGACCACACAGTTGCTTTTGGGAGTTCCCTTTTTCCACAAGTTCAGCATTACTTGATAGCTCAAGTTACATTCAACACAGTAAACTGGTTAAGATCTTAAAATGTAGGTGACTTATTGTCCAAAGAATATGAAGATAGGGAAATGCTTAATATGGAAGAAAAATATAGTGACACAGACCATACCCATTCTTTCGTGACACTTCCACCATCCCATTTCCCACACGTTTTTTATCATACAGCTTAAATGAATCTTTGTGAACTTCATGATACAAACTGGATCTGTTCTTTCCTGGCTCTTGCATCTTTCTATTTCCTACATATGATTCTGTCACACAGCTAAGTAAATCTTACAGAGAACCATACTATTTAGATTTAAAAATATAAGGAAACATTATGTTTCAATATGGTCTTCCTGATTTCATCACTCAGCTAAGTGAATCTTACTGAGAACCATATTTCTTAGGTTTTAAAATGTAAGGAAACATTATCTGTCAATATAGTCTTCCTGGTTTACATCTAATCCATTTAATGAAAAGTCTAAAATTAAAGTTCTTGGCTTGAATAAACATAAAAAGTATTAGCCTCAAAAATTCAAGTTATCAATCTCTAAATGCAGCACAATCATTCCATAGGGTGAATCTGTGGTTAAACAGGTAATGGTGGAAATTCGATGACGAGGAACCCACTTTGAGACTAA
>NW_013667419.1:132670-152388 GCF_000517525.1 Limulus polyphemus
ACAAGGTTTTGTACCTGATGATGACAAAACCTTGTCGAAACGTTGTACATTTGCTGTTATATTAAAGTTTTTCTTCATTACCCATTCAAGCCTTCTCCAGCCATTAATGGTGGAAATGTCAGACAATATTTAAATGTTCTATAGCATCTCCTTTCTAGCAAGTTCATTTATTTACTAAAAAAATTATTATTGTTTTTCTTTTCATCCTGTGGCTATGATAACTACAGTCATTTGCCTCTGTGTTTATAACTGGTAAATATCTAGGATTCATTGAGTTAACAAGAGTAACAATCAGGCTATTCTTGAAAGCAGTAAATGTCTGTTTACATGCTACTGTGAAACTATTTTTTTCTGACATTCTATGAAAAGGATGAGGGTGTTACAACAACTTTACAATAACAAATGATAGTATAAGTACGAATCCTCTGATTGGACATATGCTTTCATTTGTAGCCAATGAAAGGCAGAGTTGGGCAAGCCTGTTAAAAACAACAGCAAAGAGTTCCAAGACTCATAGAATCTCCAAGAGTTAGAACCTCTAGAAACTCCCCAATACAGAAGAATCAAGAATTCAGTATGATCCCCCACCATGAATAGATAATTTAGCAACATCCAACAATGTAATGAAACAGTCTACTAAGTGTATGAACAATTTATTAGATGGAAAGGCAAGTCGTGAACTTTATAAGACAATCCAAACAAGCTACTTTGTGCAAAGTGAAGTTAGTATTTATATTCTTTTAAGAAAAAAAGCCTTGATACCAAGATGAATGTGTATATCTACATACCACACACACATTATATATATATATATATATATATATATGGAAGTATTGTCACAAATTTTTGATAGTATAAAAGAAGTTTGTTGCACATGGGCTAAAACAGCTTCACACTAGGAATCATTCAACAATGATTCCATAAGAAGCCATAATGAGTGCCAAAGAAAACTGCAAATGAGACTTTTAGCTAAAGGAAAAAAAAAAGATATGAAGAGTTAAAACAATCAGAATGTTAATAGCTCAAAATCTTTGTCACTATTTCACAACATATACTGATAGAACATTCAGGGTAAATTTCAAGTCTGAGTCATTGTTGAATGCTTGAATTTCTGCTCATAGAAACATATCTGTCTCGCATTTCACATCAGTTAATTATTCTTACTAATCTTGACTGATGTGGAAAATGGATTATTATTAGTTTTTACAAAAGATTTACTTTAGCATATTTTCAATACTATTTCTTTACTATTTTGTTTTGCTCATTCTTTACTAGATTGTATAAAGGATTTTATTTCTCAATGGGGCAAAGTATTTTATAAAAGTGTATTTTCCAGTATCTAAGAACATAGTAATATGATTTTTGCTCTCCCATCAAGTCTGGTTTTTCCACTAAATAAAAAACATTATAGTTATTATTTTACAAGTTGAAAAGGTCATGATCCATCTTATTTTTAAAATGGTTTAATTACTTTTTAAATGTACTAATTATTAGTATTTTTTACAATAACTGGCTATTCCTATTAAAACTGGCCACCAGAATTGTAAAAAGGATGGTTAATCACAAAGACGAATTCATTACCTGCAATATGTGGAACTTCTTGTTCTACTGCTGAACCAAATACCAAAACATCTCCATTAAAATATCCTAGTTCAAAAGAAGGGGACTCTTTCTCTGCACTTGCTATGTTGTCTCCAATTGTTTGCATCTCCTTGTTTAATTCTTCATTACTGTTAGCCTTATACTGATTTTCACTAACAGTGACTGATTGTTCTTCACTGTTGATTTTGTCTCCTTCGTTTTCTCCTACAGTGACTATCTGTTCTTCATCATCAGTGTTATTCTTGTTTTCACTATCAATAACTGACTGGCTATCATTGTTGGTTTTGCTTTCTTTACTTTGAATCCCAAATACTGACTGATTCTCACAGTTCAAAGGTTCAGATTCTCTTGAAACAACAGTAACCTCAGCAGCATGACTAGCACTAAGAGATTTCATTTGATCATGTGTTCTTGAAGATGATTCTGTTGAAGATTTTTGGCCTCCACTTGGTGCTGACAGACCTCCATTAGGTACAGATAGATACTGACTTGAAGATTTTGAGTGATCTGCTGAAACATATTAAACTGTGATATAAGTTCTAATTGAATTTCACAACTACAAAATTGGTAGTCTATAAACAACAGTTAAAAATACTGATAAAATGTTATCTAAATATTCATCACTAAAACACAGGAAAGTAACCAGAAGACAATATATCCATTATTAAAACACAGGTCAGTAATTGGAAGACAAATTCTTAACATGAGAACGAACATAAAAAGGGATAAAAAAGTGTACTTAATAAATTATTTACATAAAAATATTAATGAAGACTAATAAAAGATATGTAACTGAAGGAGTGAGAATAAAATAAAATATTAAAAATCTTGGAATTGAAGTGGCATTCTTGCCACACATTAATACATTTAATATTAATGGTTAGCTTCACATGAGATCTATCAATAGTTGTTTCTTTCAGTAGTATAAATTTAGTATTCAGTACATGTTCAGGCGGTTAGTTTAATGTACTGGGCTGACACAACATTAAGAGCCACTACCTACGTACAGTACTTTGTGGTTTGTTTAGCATTATAAACCACTACCATTTCAAGGATCAAAGACATAGTTGTAGGGAGAAGGTCAAGTGGTGTGGACAAACTCCTTCCTCACCATGACATTGTTCCCTGCTCTGCCGTAGTGCCATATGTTTTTGAATAGTTGTAGTAAAGAATGTTGTGAAACCCATATTTACCACATTATTTGCACCTGCTCTACAGTACAGTTGGTGATGCTGGCTCTATGATGGAACTAAAGTGGCATCAAATTCAGAATCTTTTCACTGAGAGGATCGTTTTGGTTGGTGTTGCTCATGCTTATTGATCCATTTTACTACTGTATTTACTTCTGTTCCAGGTGGTGGGACTCAGACATTGTTAAAAGTTATTTAACATTTAAAATATCAGATACAAAAATAACTTCTATGGTATTCAATCATCCACATGACTCATATTGCTTTGAAATGAACAATCACAGAATTCTTGGTGGCAGTAGATAGTGTGGATGCTTGCTTTTGTTTTAATAACTACCAACAGTTTAAAATTTAAGCCTATATTACCTGTTGGAAAACTTAGATGTTCACTTAGAAGTGATAAATGTGACATTTTATTAATGCAATTATAGTTGTCAGTATCTTTATTTTGATATGTCCCCTAGTTCATCTGTTCCCCCACTTTCAACTGAATACATTCTAACTCAGATGAGATTTACCGTTCAGTAACATACTAAGTGTAACAAACTGTAAGCCACTACTTGAGCCAGCTAATTATATTCAGAAATCTGTTGCTACACGAATCCATATTTCACAAAAAGATGAAACAACGTAAATAGGCACTGAAGGTAAATATTGTATAATGTTTTCGAACATTATTAATTTTCTACAAACAAAATAGCTAAAGTACTTTATTTTGGACCTTACAAAACAATAATGAGAAACTACAATTGACTTCAATACATTCTACTCATTTTGTCTATTATTCACATTTCAATATGCCATATACATAACTCAGTCTCATCAGCTATATCTTCTTACTAAAAAACTCAGTTGTATTTAGGCAATAAGTTTGACTGAAAAATGTAAGGTAAAACAAAAGTAATGGCAACCACTGCATCCTAAATTTTATCATTTATTATCATCTTTAAGCATGTTTAACATTCACAAACACACAAACTACCAAAGATACTCAGCATTGCCAAACTTAAAATGTAATGCAATAAATTGGGGGTATGAACCAATCCTTTTCACTATTTTGAATGTAGCAAATGAACAGTTCATCCAATACAAAGGTACCCAAGATATGTGCATCACTTTTGTTTAGCACAAGCTAACAAGCTCCATGCTTATTTGAATCTCCATTTGTGGGATTAAGGTAATAAAATAGAAATGGCTGTCAGTTATAAGGGTCTTACTTTTGCTGGTACTTAAAAAAAAAAACACACCAGGCAACATTACATAATGACCCACCTTATGTTTTGTGCCCTGGTGTTCGATGTTTGTTTTGTACCTGTGTTTTTTCTTTTTTTCTTTTTATAGAATGAACTTTAATTGTATTTCATCTAAGGTTTGGATATGCTGTGTAAAATTCATGCTATCTTTCCTTTTGATGTAATCTGTTTTATAAAAAATATTTTGTAGCTTGTTTAAATAAATAAATATACAGAAACATACATTATGTATTCTACAGCAGTCAATGACCAGCAGTAAAATGTAACTGTTTATAATACATTCTTGTTACTTTTGAGAATGTAACTGTTCTGGTGGTTAGTTTAATGCTACATATATACAGAGCCACCATCTAGTTTGTATTGCAAGTTTACATCACATACTTTCAGTATATATTCTGGTGGATAATTTAATACTAACATTGTCAGTTTAATTACTACAGTTACTTTGTATCTAATCTTAATGTTCTAAACTACAACAAAATTGAGAAAGTACTTGAATTCTGCATGTATAGCACATACTCAATTATTATGGAATTCTCACAAATTCTAAACACTGGGATAGGAATGGACTTGTACATTACTACATCTAAATTTCATTTATATTAAAATTAATTATCATATATAATTGCAATTCAAGCAAGTTTAGACTAAGTAAAACAACTTCAAATTTAAACAATATATATATACACACACACACACACATACATACATACATACACAAACAAACACAGTGCAAAATACTTGTTTCGTTGCAGCCCTGTAGTTTATAGTCAACACAATAAAACTAAATATACCAGTGTGCTAGATATAATAATGAAATCATTCAAACTCAGATTCGTTAAAGAATTAGCAACAGCATGTAATCTCAAAATGAAAACTGAAATTTTCAACAAACTAGCTCTCATCAATCTGATGTAGTTTGTAATAGTGCTGTCTCATATGGCTAATACTTTCTGTTTATACTCACTCTTATATGCTTTCGTTATGAAAGACCACTAAAAGTTGTCAAATTATATCTAACATTCAGAAAATTACACATTTTTAAAGAAAGAGTTTCAATATAGGTATATGTGAGTGTGCAACTAACAACACTGGAAGATATAAAACAAAAAACGATTGTCTTGCACTGATAATTTGAAAATGAGCTTAAATAACTATAATTATAACAATGAAGAAAACCCAACTAAAATCACCCACAGTTACCAAGTGTCCTATATCTTCAGTTGTAAATTACTGTATTTTTCGGTGCATAAGACACACTTTTTTTACACCAAAATTTGATGTCAAAATCTGCTTGCATCCTATACACCGAAGGTATGAATAATATATATGTATATATACGATATACACAAGCCATGTGTAAATATATTTAAATAGGCATGCACAGTTTAGTTCATTTGAATGCGTTATTTATAACAATAGTAGTTTTTTTTCTTTTAAAAGATTTTGTAGGTTTTGAACCAAACTAAATAACAGTAAACCTTTTTTTTGATTTACGGTATTTTCTTATTTTGAGCTCTTTTGTGTTTAGAACAATATACACTAATTTTTAAAGTATCAAATTGAATTTTTGTTCAATAAAAATCTTTCAAATGCGACTGTAGCTTTTTTTTCCCCAAAATTTTGTCTTCAAAATAAGGGTGCGTCTTATATTCCTGAAAAATACGGTAACTGAGAATACAAAGCATTGTATATTTAATCAACTTAAGACCCCAATAACAAGACTTTACTGAGCATTTTTGAATACTTCACACAAATACATAGGGTGACTAAGGGCTGGCTATATTAGGAACAATATTATCTACACATGACAGGGAGTATCTAAAAGTGTTCCTTAAGGCTTGTATTGCACTTTCAAGTACCTCTATTTTACAACACTGAACATAAAATATCTCATTTACATTTCACAATTCTAGATATTGTCAAAATAGGCTTTTAGTTCCTAATGATTTCAATAATCTTTATGATTCTTTGCTCTTACCTTGAATAACTTGAAAGGCCCGCTGTCTTCTGTTTCTCTTACATACACTCCATCTTCTTGGCATTCCTTGTATATGTTCTTCATTACTTGTAGGTATGGAACCAAGTAAACTCGGAACAAAAGCTTTCTTCACATATTTTGCTTTGATCCAAGTTTCTCTTATGTTTCTAAACACAGCAACAGTTATCCTTAGAATTCACTCACCATAAGAATAATTATCACTAAAATTAGTAAAAAGTTTGTTTTATGTTAATAAACACATTTTTTTCAAGAAAGAGTTACCAAACCATTGTGAAAACCTAAATCCAAAACTTAAGTTAAATACAACATTTTTCAAAGTTGTTTCATTTTTTAGACTAATGTTTAGTAGTAGAATGAATTATGGATAACTGATAATTCTGAAGCTTAACATTGCTACAATAAGTATGGGTTAAGTCAGGCATCAGTTCTCACGTGTTCTTTCTTTAACATATTTTCACACGTAGATTCATCCACTTAATGTTATGACTTCAGATAATATTTGTTATGCATGAAATGTCACTCAGTCCTTAAAAATTTTGCTTATCTTGTGTGTGTGAGGATAATTGCAGGATTGCAAAATTAAAAAATTAGTTGCATGCTGAAAAAATTCATAACTCAGAGTATTTAAAATATGAGCAAAATTAATACTACAATACCATTCAAAAACTACCATTATAGCATTAAAAATAATTTAAAACTAGCCTTTTTAAAAAAATAAATTATAAACTAGAATCTCTATTATCCATGACTACGTACTTCATTATGATTTCAATTTGACAACAATGACTTATCTGTATCTCTGTTGCAAAATGTTAAATCTCTTGCAGTTAAATGTTTGTGAATTCACATGCTTCTAATTCATTACAGTTACAAATACTTAATTGTTGAAAAGTATCTGTATGGACTTGCTTGTTTAAACACATAGCCTGCTTATGCTACACTCTAATTAGATGCAAAATACATAAACAGCATTTCTTTCTCATAGAAATTTGAAAGCATCATCTTGTACTATTTGATACAATCATCTGCTTTAATCTCTTTAAAACTGTACTTTACTTAAAAGTAATGAGCTCTATGTTTTTGTAGTCTTTGCTAAATTTAAGAACTTATATATAAATTGGCTAACAGGCAAAACAAATGTTCAGTTTCAATGAAGTTGTAAGGTGGGTTGAAAATGGAGAGTTCCGTTTCTTTGTAGGAAGAATAACAAAGTTCTGTGAGTGTGCAGTAAAGCAATGGGTCAGTGATATCAATTCTCCGTGAGTGTGCAGTAAAGCAATGGGTTAGTGATATCAATCCTCCGTGAGTGTGCAGTAAAGCAATGGGTCAGTGATATCAATCCTCCGTGAGTGTGCAGTAAAGCAACGGGTCAGTGATATCAATCCTCCGTGAGTGTGCAGTAAAGCAACGGGTCAGTGATATCAATCCTCCGTGAGTGTGCAGTAAAGCAACGGGTCAGTGATATAAATCCTCCAAAAATTTATCATATCAAGATAAATCTCTGATACTTAAAATTATTTATGTTTTTCAGAATATTTTATATAAATGTTAGCCCAAAATAGCAACTTACATAATTACAGAATCTTCTTTAAATATAGTTACCTGTCAGTGTTTTATCACCATACTGAACTATTTATTAGATCATAATGCAATAGATATATCAGTAAACAAAAATGTCTCCCCCAACTATGGGGTTGTGTTACTAATTATGTTAATGACTGCTATCTGATATAATGAAAGGAAATAAACTTATGTAGTTTAGTTGTATGAGTAATCTAAAAAACACAAAACACATTTACTCTTTATTAAAAACAGTTGTTTTAAACAGCAGACACTTTTTAATAATTAGGGTAGCATAAATGTTTTTAAGGCAATTATATATGTGTGTGTGTGTGCATGTAAAAAGTACTAAATAAACAATAGAACTAAGCATTTCAGATGAGTTTATTATAATAATCTGGAAACAACTGGTTACTTGGTCATTAGAACTAAACCAAAACTTAAACCACCAATTTTTGAAATATTTTGGCCTAAAATGGGGAAAAATCTCAAAAAATGCTAATATAATGGATAAAATTCAGATAATTTTTTTTACAGGTCAAACCTATATGCTTGTTTTTCTAACAGTATTCCAGTAAGCTTTGGTATAAAGCCTTAAACATACTATGTTTACTCTATAATTTAGTATCAACTGTATAGATTTTTCCCAGTTATTGATATTTTCCATATTCTACAAAACAGATTCTGAAGTCTCTTATGTGAAGAGAAAAGACTATGTACACAGAATACATGGTATACAACAAAGACATCATAAATATCTTTAATGATCTGGTGCTTAGACTCCTGAAAATGGAAGGTATTCATTCCAATTTTGGATAGGCAATTAATACATTTAAGGACAAAGGTTATCTATACAATGGTAAAAAATGATCGGGATTTATGATTTCAATAACTAAACTTTTTATGATATGCTGCTGCTAGTGGTGAAATTTAAATTAGTGAAAGTTATAATTTTCCTATACTGAAAATTTATTTCCTACAGGTACTTGTCTCATTTCACAAAATTAGCTATTATTCAGTGCTGCCTTCTATATGCAAACTTTTCTTTATGCATGCCACAAACCTTCTGCTCTCCCCTATTGGAATTAAAAAATTCCAATGTGTCTCTCATGCAAATCATCATGCATCACTTCACCACCAATTGGAGCATGACATACTCACGTGATGCATGTAACTCCCTCTATACTCCTCTACCAAAATATCACTTTGAAGTTTGGCAGAAGACTTAAGCACCAGAGGAAGGCGTGAGAAGTGTTAGAAGAGGTAAGTACCTATCTGAAATACATTTTTAGTATAGGAAAATTATAACTTCTGATACCTCGGCTCACAAAATTAGCTGGAATCCCACATTGATTAGGAGGAGGGACTGGTGTGAGGGAAAGGGAATGATAGAAGTACCCCCTGAAAGCTTTGAAATGAGTTAGATCTGAAGATTAGATAAGGAGAACTGCACCACTTTTGAAAAAGGTATACTCTTCACCCCTCTGTGAAATGTTGAGAAGATAAGAGAAGAAAAGGAGAGGAGCACTTAAAAGTGGGAGAGAACTGTGTCAGGATCATAATCCTAACCATATAAAATAAATATAACTCAATCCCCTGAATAGAAAAGTGGATAAAACAATGGATGTGCCCTCAGGTTTAGAGTGGTTAGGGTGCAACAGACTGTAATCGGTGAGTCAACTACATCCAAAACTTATGCTGCTGGGAACCAGCATCCATGCGGGGGTAGGATGAGAATCATAACATCTTCATCTCAAACACAAGAGAATGGGGAATTGAGAATCACACCGTCTCCCAGGTATGACACAAGTATTAGAACTAAGCTATTGATCCAAGGACCTGACAACTGGGATCAATAGGATGTCTATTGCATGCAATCAACTCTTCCAACTGGGAAACTTACTGGAACCATCCAAAAGGCAATAACATCCCGTATTAAGATAGGACAAGGGAGAACCAAAGGACAGAACTGTTTGTAATTAAGCACAAAGCTACACAAGGGCTATCTGTGCTCTGCCCACCACGGGTATCGAAAACCAGATTCTAGTAAGTCTGCAGACATACCGCTGTACCACTGGGGGGCGGGACAGAACTGTAACAATCCTCTGTGACCCACAACACAGACGAAGGAAAATTGAGGGAGGAAGATAGACAACCCAAAACATGTGTGAGGACTTATGTTGATTGGTTCTACTCTAAATCCAAAACCTGGCTGCAGGGTATCGACATCTGCACAGTGGTAAAATGAGGGTTCGGAATTGAAGGAGTGAACTGCATTTTGACCTATCACTCCTTTGTAATTGTATATCGTAAAGATGAGGACATTAGGTCATCTATACTGAAGAACACCACTGCTCTACTCTGCACTGAATGGTTATAGCCATCTTTGTGTGGAATCCATTCAAGAGGTTACCTCCACAGTCGACCACCCCAGCAGCTTGGAACTGGAAAGTGGTAAGGACTCCCCCACACTCCACTAGAAGAAAGGAGGGTGAAAAGGCAGTGAAGAGTTTGGAGGAACGTCATCACTTGTGACAGTGCAATGAGTGACCATGAAATCTATTTTGAATAGCAGACCATACCGAGCTATTCACTACAGACATGGCATGGATTCCCTTCTGCTTTACCTATGCAGTTCATGGGTGGTACGGTCTGGGACAGACAAAATATTGCAATGAGCAATCTTGTGGAACAGTCCATCTCAACAATGGCCATTGTAAACCTATGGAATATAAAGCGTGAGTCAACATGACTGTACAATGCGGATTTCAAGTTAAAGAATACCTGGTCAGGCACCACTCATCACAGAGTGGGATCCATATAATGAGGGATGAAGAAAAAGGCCCCTGAAAAGAAAGTATGAATAGAAACTTACCAGTCAGAATTGCACTGAAGTCTTAAGAACAGCCACAGGTGGAAAGCGAAAACTCGATAAAGAAGAAACCATGATATGATGTAGATAATGGAAGATGAACGTATTAGGTGTGGTCTACATGCCTGACTGTAGAATTTCCTCCAATGGACAATGAAGACGAGAAGCTAGGGAAAAGGAGAGATGTCAAATCTGATGAGAAGACACCCAGAAGAGATTCTAAAAGTAAGAAGGCAGGGAGGAATAAGTCTTTTGGTTCAAAAGTTGGACTCAATTAGTAAGGCTTGAAAGTGAAAGATCACAAAGGAAGGAAGACAGGGGATAAAGAGTCAGTAACAGGTACTACAGAAGGAAGCCAGACAGACAATATAACAATGAAGTGCCCTGATCAGACACAGAAGCCTCTCTGGATCTGGTTGAGGATAAAGATGAGAAATGGAATGAATGGAAATAGGTGAAAGGGAGGAGCCACCCTCCTGAGTCACAGAGGTCTTTGGGAGGAAGGAATGATCTGGATAATGGAGAAGACAGGTAGGATGATAAGGTGTATTGAAAAGTCAAAGGCAAATAAATCTGACTATCAATGTCCCACAGGCTAAGAGGAGAAGGAAATAGATTTGAAGGGAAAGGTGAAAAATGGAACACAAGGAAAGTAGTTCAAACAGAGGTAAAGTTTGGGAATGGAGTACCACATTAACATCCCAATCCTGAAGGGTAGGTCACTTGGGAGGGCGATGCAACTGGAAGGAATGCAGGAGCATGGCAAGGACAGGTAAAGTAAAAATGCTACGGTATCAAGAAAAACAAAAGATATGGGATAAAGCCACCTGATAACCCAAAAGCAACAAGACTGAGAACTCCCAGTCAAAAACCAAGTGAGAAAATCCACCACCCGAGCCAGAGTAGGTGGTCAGCAGGAAATCCTGGAGTTGTATCCCAATTGCGGAACACCATCCACTTGCGCTGATACACCTCCATGGAAGAAGTATGTATGGAACCAAAACTCCTTGCCAAAAACTGGAGAAAAGCCATGCAAGAAGAAGTAGGACGTGAAGGTCGGAATGAAAGACCTGCAATTGAGGTTGACGAAGAAGGTAGGAAGAGTAGTAGGTGCTGTAACTACAGAAACCATGGATGAGCTGGCCAATAAGGAACAATCAGAAGGAGTGGAATGGATGAGAGAGATCATTTGCTGAATTAGTCAGTTAGAAGGATAAACATAAAGACATAAGTGGGATCAATATTGGCTGGACGCATCAACTGCCAGAGCCTGAGGAACTGGTGACCAAAAGAGAGGTAATTTGTGAATTAAGGTTCATAGGAAATGCATCCATGTGGGGAGAACCCCACCAAGAGCAAAGCTAACTGAAAACAAAGGGATCTAAGGACTAATCTGTTGGATACATCCAGTCAGAGCAGAAAAGACGATCCACAAGAAGAGTGATAGCTCCCAGCACAACACACAATGAGATGAATGTTTTGCATGTGGGCCCAGTATTAGAGATTCCACAGCCAAAAACATATATCTCTTGACCGAGCGCTCCTTTGGTGTTTTGAATGTGCCAGAAGAAGCCAGTCATTTAGGTAATATAGAAACTCAACCCCAGAGCATGAAGATGCCGAAAGGTACTTGGACTACCCAACAGAACACTTAACAGACTGAAGGAAACCTAAATGGTAGTGCACGAGATTGATAAACCACCCTGAGATGGACAAACTGAAGATAAGGACTGGACCGAGGTGATATAGTTATAATGAGATAAACCTTTCAAGATCCATTTTGGTTATCCATAAACCCAGAGAAAATGCCTACCTCCTGGTAAGAAAAGACTCCATGGTAAACTGGGGCAGGTGAACAAAGTCGGGAATAGAAACCTGTTGAAGAATGTAGAACAGGTTCGATGACTGGTGAGATAGCAATTCTCAAACCACTTCCGACAAACACTTACTGGCCATGGGATTCCGAGAAGGAGGGAAGGAAATGGGGAAAGGAGATATGCAAGGTGGAGAAAGGAAGAGGATCATGAATCCTTCTGACAAAACCTGAAGAACTCATTGATCCTTCACGAAGGAACCCCAGGGATAAGAAATCGGCAAGCAGAGCTCCTATCGGAGCAGAACCCACTGGGTAGTCTCCAGTACTTTTGCCAACTTGAAGTGCTGTCATATAAAAAAAAAAAACAAATGAGAAGAGTCACCCCCAAGAAGAAGGGACAGGTAAGGTTGGGAAGGATGGGAAATGGTAATAGGAGGCATATGGGGCTCTGATTGAGACAAATGTGCAACAATATTAGTAAGGGTAGATTGTTGTTGGACTGATGCCACCTGTGACTCTAACTGTTTCTGGTAGCATGTGAAAAAAGCATCATTGCAGAAATGGGGCCAAACATAAATCCTGGAACTAAGTAGATGTTAGACAGACCCAAGCCAAATCCACATCATGACCTAAAAGGTCCCAACAAAAGAGCCAAAGACAGCAAACGAGCTAGTGTGGAAGAAAGAAGAGAAAGGATATCCCCAGAAACCCCCTCTGTAAAAAAGTTGTAAGGGTAAGACACAGGCGAGAATTCTTTAAATTATAATTTTTTGCATACTGGCCATTTAACTTCAGAGTACTGAAAATACACACCAAAGAATTTAGAAAAAATCACTACAAAAATATTCTTCGGGTGACATTATTTAGCAGTACAAAGCATGATAGAAAGTTCTGTTAGACATTATAAAATACTATTTTCTTCCTACTGTATGTAGCTGCAATGGGATATATTATGTCTACTATTTTAACTTTAGTTCTTAAAAAATGGGAAGATCCAAGGTGAGTTACTGGTTAACAGCTTCAATTTTAGTATTATTGCTGTCAATTTAATATATCACGAAATCTCAATCAGGACTTCTAATAAAGTATTGGTGTTTCAAATGTTACTTCTGCCATTCAGATGCCTGTGTTCTAGAAATTGATAGACACAATATTGCACAACTCAGTACGTAGATGAATTTGACATGTGTAAGGTATGGGTGATGGTTTTTATACTGTGGTCTTCTGTATGGTCAAACTGGTCTTAACACCAAGTTTAAAAACAATGTCCACCAGTTTCTTGCAGTCATCTGAACAACAGCAGTGACTTCTGTAACACCTGTTATATCTCTTTCCTTACCGAGAACAATCAGATGTAGCACGTACTGCAATTTTTTCATCAACATTTGCCTCATAAATACCATTAACAACAACATTCCCCAGTTCTGCCATCACTTTCAGCAACTCTGGTTCCCAGGCATCCAAAGTAAGTGACCTAACCTTTGACACATGTACACCCAAGCTCCTGAATAAATATATAAAATATGTAAAATATCAAGTTTTGTATGTACAATATGATATTTTTAAAATTAAACAATGTGTTAAGAACAATATAATTCTAAACACTAGCATATTATGACATTTTGAAAAGTTTTAAAACTAAACCAGTTGTTACACATAGACAATATTTGAGAACATAATAGAACCATCAGTTATGAACAAATCGACACCTTCTAAGTACTTATAAAAATGTTAAGTAGTCTTAAAACTTTTGAAAAACAAATGAGTCATTTATGCATACAACCTGATATTTTCTGAAGACTAAATCACATATTATGTATAACCTGAAAACCTCTGAAGAATAAACCTATTGCTAGACAAATTTTTAACAACCCTAATTACAATCAAAACAAACATATGTTATGTACAACTTTTTAAAATCAGATTAGTTGATATATATAAACCCTAAAACTTCCAAACATCAAAAAACAAATCATATGCAATTGATAACTTTAAAGACTAAACCAGTAGTCATTCTAAGATCTCATGAGTCAAGGCAAAGAATAATATGTACCTATATGTCAACCACACTACATCTGTCAAATCTAGTGCTAACAAGACCTTTCACTCATACCAGTCTTCATCAGGGCTGGTTGGGATAAGACAGAAATAATGGTGGTCTAGGCACTATTTATATCATCAATTTCAACTATTTTGGTGTGAATTGTAATTATTATAAATTTTTATTATTTAATTACTTTTACAAATCAGAATTAAGGTACATATTAATAACACAATATTATTTATTTAAATACCAATTACTTATTATTAATATTTCACTTGAATGCATTTTATTATCATTCAGAAGAAATAACAGACCATCAAGTTAGTCTTCAATATTCAACCTGATTACTTAGAGGATTAAACTAACCACTAGCTACCACTGAACAACATAATAAAAACAAAACTACAAGCTTTTAACTAGAATCTAACAACTTCTAAGGACTTTAGCTGTATTCTAGAAATTACAAAAAGACAAAATTATCTTGGAAAGATCATCTATCTGTTTTAAAATTGATTAGCAAATGATATAAAAAATCAATTAGAACAGCAAAGATACATCTGTTTCATGGGAAGTTGTCAGTGAAATTATTCAGATATTTTTGTAACAGTTAACCCTATGGACATGAGCTCTTGTATTTTACATGACTTTGTAACAACCATGAAAGTATATAACTCTAAAAGTACTTATTATATCTTCACAAAATGTGGCAAAGTGTTAGTAAACATTACAAGACTTTTGTACACAAGAAATCAGATTTTCTAATTAAGTATTCTTAATATAAACTTATCTGTGCATATATGAAGTTAGAGTGTTGACTGGTCCAAGTAGAAGGTGATTTTCTTGTTAACATGAAAAATACTTTTCTTCATCTGAAACTTTTCAAATTTCATTTGCATAACATCTTATACTTCCTTAACAAATATTAAACATTTTTTTCCAGTAAAACTTCTTTCTTTATCTGTTATTTTTCCTATCCTAACTTTACATGGACTTGGTCAATTTGACCAACATTGTAAACCCTTCAAAATATGAAAAATAAATCTAAATTACCTTATTGTTTTTTCTAAAAATATTGCAGATTGTAACAGAAAACTAAAATTTTGAATCCTAAATAACTTAAGGCTTGTCAGTATCTACGTCTTTTTCAATATTATTGTCCTTTGAACCATGTCTAACCAATAATCCTTGCAATATAAGCTGTAAATTAATCAGCAATTGCGTAGCTCAAGTTACTATAATGAATGATGTAATGCATGAGCTTCATATTGAGCATGGAGAAATTTTTGTTTTATTTTCATTATCCTACCTAATCTAACCCAATAAGTTCCTAATTTTTACATTTTAGTTACTTTTATAAAAATAAATAAAAGATATTCATAAAAAACAAGAAATTTAGTACTTACATTATACCTCACTTTTTTGCTGTTGGCCCACTGATGAAATTAATTACTACTTTTTTCGTAATGACGGTACTAGTACATTAAATAATTTTTATTGAATTGGAGAATGCATATAAGAACACAGAAGAATGACATGCACAAAACAAACAATGTCCTATAAATATTATAATTTCACTGGCTTTATAACTAAAGCACAAGTGCCTTAAAAGAATGCTCTTAGCTACTTAATCTGAGATAAATAAAAGAAATTTTCAACCTGTAGGCCAAGTAACTCTGTACTGAGAACAACCTAGCATTATGCATCATTCACTAAATTAAAACTTTTAAAATTTGTTATACATGATGTAATAGAAAACATCAGAGAGAATTATTGGCAATATATGAAAGAGAGGATGTGACAGGTGGGCACGGCAAGCGAGTCTGTCTTTCTAGTTTGTCTCCATAAACAAAGAAGATTGAAGGCTATAAAAATTAGGCTTTGCCTTATAAATATCTATATATTATAATAAGTAATTTACATCAGAGAGGAGTGATAAAAAAAGAGAGGATGGGGAAGATGTAGCTGACAAATGTCACAGTTCTCATACAAGAGGAGATGGAGAATTTATTTAAATAAGTCCTTTTAAAATTAAGAAATTCAAACCAGCATAATACTAAGATTTGATTTATTAACTATGTTTTGATAGAAAGTTTATATGCATACACTGATAGTAAAGTAACATAATTAAGTTTGAATGCAACTCTGTATTATGACATGTGAACTACACATAGCATGAGGGTTAACTAGTTTAGTACAATTAAAAATTAGTTTAATCCATAATAAAATTTTAGGCACAGCTTGCAAGACAATCAATTTATAATGCAGTTGAATTCTCTAATTTCCAAACACACATAGAGGGAGTCACATGCATCAGGAGGATACCTTTCAGGGGATTACAGGATTTTACCACTGCAGGAGTGAAGTACTTCGCTCACTTGTTTGGCTGTCTGTCTGAAACTCATGGTTAAAATAATAATTTCTATGTAAATGCAGTCAAAAAGCATGAAAACTGTTTGGTGACCCAGAAATATAATTCAAAAGTACAGGGTGTCCATAAAGTATTTTTACAATTTAAAAAATTTATTACAAAGGCAATGGATAAGATATCTTTATCAGACTTGTTCTATTGTACTCAGTGGTTTTCAAAGTTTTTTTTACCTCATTTAATACACCTCCCTATGGGCAACATTAGTCGCACGAAGCACATCAAGATGGTACTCGATTTCTTGCCATGTTCGCTGTAGCATAGCCTCATCAATGGTTTATCAGACTTGTTCTATTGTACTCAGTGGTTTTCAAAGTTTTTTTTACCTCATTTAATACACCTCCCTATGGGCACCATTAGTCGCACGAAGCACATCAAGATGGTACTCGATTTCTTGCCATGTTCGCTGTAGCATAGCCTCATCAATGGTTGCAATCGCATCTGTTATCTTTTGCTTTAGTTCAATAATGTCTATGGGGCTACGTTAATGATATTGTATATCGAACAAAGATACGGGACACATCATGGTAAACATCCATGAAAACTTGTAAATAGTACAGCAAATAACCGAACTTAACATAAAAAAGTTAGACACCATGACTTCATTTTAACAGCAGTCACTCATCTCATAAATAATACAAGAAAGTCATGTCAACTAACCTGTGTATACCAGAACACTCAATACACAAGGTAATACCAAGGTTAATACTAGCCCAGCGTGGCTCTGGAGATCTACAGTCACAGCACCAGTCATTTCCAGGAATAGAAAGAATTTGGCTGAAAGTAAAAATAAAATAAAATTAAGGAACGAGATTTTTAATAATATCTTTTTATAGTAAATAGTTAAAGTAAGTGTTTAATAAAAGAATGAGAGAATCCTTAGTACAGGGTTTGTAAACTGCTATAACTATGACCTAAAAAAACAAGTTTACACAAAAGCATACTGAATTTTCATTCTTGATATATTTAACTAACCATGAATGAGTCTTATCTTAGGTAATTTCATGATCAGCATAACCAATTAACTTTCAAAGTGAAACATTATATTTATCATTCCTTACATCTCTGAAACTCACATAATTCAAAATGTCTTTAAAAACACTTATTGTTTTAAACATATTATTTCATTAGCGAGTGAATCAAAAGGTATATATTTTTAAGTTTGTTGAATTTTGTGCAAGGTTATTTGAAGGCTATCTACACTAGTTATCAGGGATGGAGCAAATACTGGAGATCAGTAATCGAATACAAATACTTCATATATTTATGAATATGAATACGAAAACTGATACATGAATACTTTGTCAGGTAATATGCAATAATGATAAAACAGCAAATGATAAGATTTCAATACATTTATTTTATGAAACAAACTTTTTAGAAACTGAAACAAAATTTGAGCAAATAATAACATTTCAATAGTTTTATTTTTCAAAATGCAATAACAGTTTTATAACAACAACAAAAAATTTTTAAAGGAGACTTATAGATATTATAACTGTCCATTGCTCTTTATGAACATCAGTCTCTCAAATGTCTTGTCAGTGAGGTGGCAGCAATCAGGTCTGAGGGTTTTGCCTCTAATGCTAAACAAGTGTTTAAGGGGGCAGAGAATGCTGGAACACTCAAGTAGCATTTCTCTAGTACAGATAGGGTAGGAAAGTTTTTTCATGAATCTCCTAATAGTCTAGATGGTTGCTTTCTTCAGAAATGCAAGGACCATTGAGGTAGATGTTGATCGCTGTATCCAATGCAGATGAGGTGGCTGGTTTCTTGGAGGCAGCAAAAAAACTAAAGAACTTATTTCTTTTGCAAGGGGGGGGATTTACAGTCCTCTTTTGGTCCTATGGTTTATTTGTTGAGGAGACTTTCTTGACTTTTTGCTGTAGGATCATTCAATTGGATTCATAGACCATAGGTCTAGTGAAACACCAGTCAAGTTTAAATCTGGGATCCAATGCCACAGTTAAGCAGAAGACACTTTGTTGCTCATAGTGAGTCAGCCAGGCATGAACAGATTTCTTCAGTGCAGAGACAAGATTGAAATGATATCTGGACTGCATGCTGTCAATCTCAGCCATCAGCCCATTAAGACATGCCACCACATAACTGGAGGTAATAATGTTCTGACCCTGGGTGAAATCTGTTGCCTCTTCAAAAGGCGTCAGTATTGTCACCAAATGTGCAACCACAGTTCGATCATGAAAAGTAAGTTTCGATGTACTGGAATCTAGATTATCCAAATTCTCCTGGGGAATCTTCATGACTGTTTGCATTTTCCAATCATGTATAAAATGACCAGTGACTGCAAGAGAGCTGTGCACTCGTCCCCTTCTCCAGATATCCACAGTGACATTGGTGTTAGATACAAGTTGCAGTAAAGATATGGACTTCATCAAACTTGCTCTCGATCAACACTATGGAACAGATGCTTGCAACTGGGAAGAAAATACCAAGAATCCATGGCTGCCATTAGATCTTGAAAATCTATTGACTTCACCACTGAGAATGGTTGCAGTGTACCGGCAATAAAATTGATGAGTTTGTTAGTGATTTGCTTCTGAAGAGTGTGTGTAGACTTATATTTAGTTGATTCAGTACAGTACGCTGTTATTGTAGGCTGCTGCATCTGGGCCAAAGTACCACAGCCAGATGATTATGCTAGAAAGACAAATATGTATCTCAGCTATATAGTTTGTAATAAAAAAGATGTAATAATAAATAAAATGATGAATATAGTTTATAATAAAAAACATTTCGTACTAAATAAATGAAAATAATAAACAATAGGGAATCCTCAACAGTCATGGCACTTGAAATTCTTTTTATGCAGGATTAGAGTAAATTAAACTATGAAGCCCCTTTCCCCTTTTTATTAGCTATATTTTTGTACACCAACAATACCAAGAATGGGATGCACGTGCACTCGATTCAATTCTATTACTCATAAGGAT
>NW_013667419.1:152409-161135 GCF_000517525.1 Limulus polyphemus
GTCAAATACATCAATTGAAAGGGTTTGACATCCTGAGTCCAATAGTGTAATTAGATCTCAAATCGGTCAAAAGATGATGGCGGTATGAGCTAAAAGTTTGTACTTGAAAAAAAAACAACAACCAAAAATAAAAATTCAGAGCTGTTCTATGAGTCACTATGCCGTGGCTAATAATATTGTTTAACATGCATGAAAAATTTAGTTTACCTATATTATATTGTATAATTTACATAGAATATAGTTCATATTAACAAAAATAATAAAAAGACTTACCTTCAGGTGTGTCAGCAGATCAGAAGTGGTTTTCCTGAAGTGGAAATAGTCCACTCACAATATTTACTTTGCTTTGATGTAACCAGATCTAGCAGTAGGAAGTAGGAAGTGTTCCTGTACCACTGAAGGCAGTTAAGTAGCCATCTCATATTCACTTAAAAGATTTGACTGGATTAACAACCATGTAATACAATAACCTTTAAAGTGGTTGGAGAGTACTGACCTCATTTAACGTGCTGCAGATGTAATAATGATAGTCTAGAAATTAGATGAGTATAAAAGTTGACATTTACTGTTATGGTATTAAGTATTCACTAAATCATTCAGCAAATATGAATACTATTCCATTGTATGTGAAATGAATATTTTAATTTTTCCCTCCCAAAGTATTTGAATACAAGTATGAATACTCCCAAAGCTAGTCTGCTAGCCATCCCTAATTTTGAAGTTACAGTATTAAGTATTCACTAAATCATTCAGCAAATATGAATACTATTCCATTGTATGTGAAATGAATATTTTAATTTTTCCTCCCAAAATATTTGAATACAAGTATGAATACTCCCAAAGCTAGTTTGCTAGCCATCCCTAATTTTGAAGTTATAGATTAAGGGAAAACCAACTAGTCAACACCACCACATTGCCAACTCTTGGAATCCTCTTTACCAAGGAATAGTGGGATTTATCATAACATTATAACTCCCCAACAGCTGCAAGGCTGAGCACATTTTGTGACGAGGTTCAATCCCATGACACTATTCCTGCAAGTTGAGCTCTATGTTTTGAAGTAACAGGGTTTATACACACTGCAGAAAGACAGTTATATTATTCTGTCATCCATGCCACAGATCATAGCTCAAAGTCTAAGAATAATTCTTTCTAAGACCTAAACTTCCAATTTTCATGTGTGTCAGCATTATTTGCCTCCACAGTTATATCCAGCATTTAACTTTCTAAAATTACATAAATAAAAAACATATTATGTTGGTATGTTATTCTAGGCTTTTATAAATTCAAATTAAATTTTCAAATTGTTTTTTGGGCCCAATGACACAAGTGATCCACATAAGCTAACATGTGACATTGGATCACAACTGGTCAATCAAACTTACTTCTTACTTCAACTACACAAATATAATAATCCAAACCATTCCATCATTTCTAACACAAACATGGTAATTGAAGAGTTATTTACTATGTTTACCACAACATAAAAATGACCCATTGTCAACTTAAGCTTAAACCACAGACACAACTGATTTCATGAACATGACTGAAGAAATTGACAATATAACCATCACTCCAAAACAGTCTTCTCTAAACTATAGATGTTTCTTCCTTTTATCCTAAGATTTCATATGAAGGAAGTACTGGAGATTCTGAAACTATACTTAAATTATCTAATCCATCTGAATATCAAAAATTCATTGAATTAGTTAGACTTGTTGTATAACTTTGAAATCAACAATAAGCAATATATTCAGACTATAAATACTGCCATAAGTTCTCAGATAACTCTTAATTTTGCAATCATGTTTATAGATGATACTGAAAAATAAATCTTAGAGAAAATTATCGTGAAATTACCCATTTTGAAACATTATACAGATGCACGTTTTTTTTTTTACTTGGACCAACAAAAGTAAAACTGCATATTGACCCATTTCACAAAGCTAGAAAGTCTACACTTGATTATGTACCTACATGCAGGTTTTCTTCATGTTACTGTTTCTATGAAAGATGATCATCTATATATTGTCTTACACAGAAAACCAGCAAATAGACCACAATATTTTTATAGCTAAAGATGCCCCTCAACAACACTACATAAAATGTTACACATAGTCTAGCCTTATGCATCAAGAAAAGTTGTACTGACAAAAATATTTACAAACAACACAAAGAAGTACTAAAGAAACTATGATACAAAGAGATGATAAAGATTTTGAGACTGATAATGTTGGATATACAAGACTATTCAGTTCAAGAATTATTATTTAGTTATTTAATATTTAATGATTGTTTAGTTTTCATAACAAGAGTTTAGAAGTTAATTATTTTAAATCCAACAGTCATGGCAAGTTTTGTGATATAAATCTGTACAAGTTGTCCATTATTAATGTAGTTTAATTGTTGTACTAGGCTTTTGTAAAATTGGTGACGTTATTTTACTCGAAGCTTTTAAGTTTTTTTTCATTATATGTCATGTTGATACTAGAGGGCTAGATATTTCTGTCATGTGTTATAAATATGTGTACATACAGAGAGCAAGTTAAGTTTGTGAAAGTGAAAGTAAAAGTGAAGTTAGACTGTGTGAATTTAGCAGTAACGGGTAATTCCTAAAGTGAAAGTATCACAGCTTGTATTGTAATAACAGAGATAAAGATGAAGTAATCAGTCTTATCAATTTGGTTCTAAAGTAACTGAACCAGCCTGTGTAAACTTTTACGAAAAAGAGACAATTACTTACAGCTCTGGATACAACTGTGATAACCAACAGTGTAACAAATTTTTGTGAATACATTTGACTTGTTTTGAATATTTTATTTTAAAACAAGTGGATTGTGTGCTCTCTGTTTATTGTTGAAGTTTATTGCCAACAAGTCACGGGCACCTACTGTAAAGAATCACAGCCCCAATAAAAACCTGACAAATAGTTTGAAAATGTCAGAAACACTCAATGAGAAGCTGTTCTGAAACAACACTAAAAGGTCATATGCAATTCCTCTTGTATATAAGTTTCATCCAAAACTCAAGAACATCTTATGCATTTTGAAAACATTTTCATCTACTTCAACTAAATGATTGTTAAATAACATGTTTTCTCTAAAATTCCTATTGTTTCTTATGGAAAAACAAAAAATTTCAAAGGTATTCTGGTTCCTGCTAAAATTAGCTCTACACTCTCATAAAATGGTTCCTAAATTGATAATAAAGTTAACTTTTAGACCTTCAAGTTCATGAAAATTACAGAAACTTTCCCTAATAAATGTGCAAACAGCCACTATAAGATATACAAAAAGATTATTTGCACTATGCAGAATATCATCTATCCTACACAGTATATAAAAGCGTTACCTTCATTATATTGGACAGACCTAAACGACCTTTAAACAATATTTTAACAACTACAAGTTGTCTATTCAAAAGTACCTTACTGCTGATGAACACTTAAAACCAACTAAATCTCCCTTAGGTATCAAAACTAGATTCCAATCTAAAGCAGATAGAGATGACAAAAGCTTACTGCATTGTTGCTCTTAATATAGTTATTCGTTAACCTTGATTCTAGCATCAATGACATTTGACCTTTAAATATTTTCTCTGTCAGTTAATATTAAATTTCAGCTTTTGACTTTTTATTTGCTACCTCTATCTATCTATTTTATTTATTTTAGAACTTTTATACCTGGTAACATTTCTAATATTTTGCTTACTCCTTATTTGTAACAATAATTTTATTAACCTACTCTTTTTATTTTTGGATTTTATCAAATAATTCAATTTAGACATTGTCTTCCATTTAACATAGTTCATTCTTAATTTTGTACTATTTCATGTTTGTGTCAGTTTTGTATAAAATAATAATATATAAATAACATAAAACAAACAAAAATACTGGTAAGTTGTTCTTTGTTTTTCTAACTTTTCACTTTCACATCTGTTGTTCCACACAACACATAAAGCAATTCCACACCCATGTAACCATAAACACGACTTCCTGTTTTTAACTTATGTCCATATTTTACACTCCACTTAACCATTCTGCCTTTATCCCTGAAGAAGAAAGAGCTACTTGCTGAAAGTGCCAGGTTTTATAGCTTTTTAAATTTCAGTATCACCAATGTTTTAACAACATGCTTTTTCCATTTTAAATCCATAATAAAATTATCCCATTATAGCAGTTCTTTCATCCCTACATTAAACATTCATTTCTTATCCATTTTAACACCACTGACTAATGAATGAAATTTACATTATTAGATTTACGTGTTCACTAAATAACGAAAGCATTGTACTAACAAATCTTTCACAGTAAAAACACATTTATAGAAAGTTCATTTACCTGTGAGCTTTTAGAGGTTTTGAGATTGGTAACTGTCCATCCTTCACAATTGTTTTATCTTGCTGGGGTTCTTGTTTCATAGGGTTTTTTAAGAATTCCACCTCAAATATGTTAAAAAATAACAACAAAGATTATTATCAAAAGAACAACTGCTTTCAAGGTCAACAGACCATTTCTGAATTATATAACCCCCATAAAATAAAAGTACTTATTTAAAACTAATGTTTTGCAATACACATTTTTTCTCAAGGGTTAACAGCATCACCGATGACAAATTCTGCTTGATGTTTAACTAACTGTGACTAAAAAGAAAAGAGTAGTTAATAACATATACAAAAGGTATAACAATAACTAAAAAAACAGACATTTGAGGAAACAATCCATAGATAACAACAAAGATTAAACTTGAATAAGGGTAAAAAATAATTTTAAGAAAACATTGAAAACTTAATACAAAACAGTTCATACCAGTAAGATAAATGTCAGGTACACACAAATATACTTTGTGTAAAAGAATAAAAACAAAAAAACAATGAATATAATGAGCTATTTGCAATCTGTTCATTGCAGGGAATTGAGCCCCAGATTTTAGCATTGTAAGTTCATAAAAGTTACTGATGACCTATATGGGGGCCATTACCATACTTGTAGTCTGTGATTCTGTGAAACCTATAAAAAGGTGCATGCTGAAATGACAGGTTCAACTAATATTATTCATCATTTTAAGATATGGCTTTGGCTGACTCTCAATTCTGCTCTGCCAACTTTGAAAACTGACAAGCACAAAAACCGGTCTGCTAGTTTTAGTGTAAAGCTATACAATGGGCTTGCTGCACTGTATCTGCCATAGGAACCAAACCTTAATTTCAATTTTATAGACTCTGAGACTTACAACTGAGCCACTGAGGAACTGACTGACTAGTAAAACCTTTCTTATTACATATAAAAAGTAAAGATTTCTACAGTTACACATCATTGATTTATTATTGAAATGGTTTATCCAAACATTTTTTTAAATATTGTAAACAACAATGTACTATTCAGTAATACTAAAGAAATTAATTTAAAATTATAAAAAAATATTTTAGTATTAATGAAGATTGTATGACAATCAATGAATCTACAAGTTACTACTTTTTTTAAATGTCAAGGACAATCATTTACAAAAGTTCTCAGATATGAGTATAAGATCCTCTAACTATTTTCCATCTTGAAATTATGTATAAATTATCCTGTAAAAATATCATATCATGTTCAACTCAAGTTTGAGTACCTGCTTTTACATATACAGTAAGATCAAAATTTTCGATCAAAAGTATCACATATGCATGGACACTAACATATTACATGAAATTGTTAACTTTAATAGTTTTTGTGTCAGGTGAGTGTACTGAGAATAAAAAAAAACATTGACTCGAGGAATTATGCTCACCAATACTGAGCCTTGGAGTTTTGGAATATGCCTATTGCAAATTTGTGAGAGGTGAGGAAGGAAAAGTATTTCACTCAAAGGCATTAATTCCCATTCAAAAAACTCATTCATACGATAGTGCAAAACAAACTGAAAATTATCAATGTTGTTTAATTTTGTAATTATTATACCTAATGACCATGAAAAATCACAAATTACTGAACCTGAGGACATGATGGAATTTATAATCATCCTACTACTAGCAGTAGAATGGAGAATTAACCATGCACTATGTTACATTCTGTCAGTTCACCAAAGCATTGACATATTACTTCCACATTAAAAATTATCAAAGCCTTAAAAATACATGCATGGTTGGTTCTTCTCTGTTTTCATACAACTTAGTTTTCAAATAATCATTTCTAGAAATTAAATGTCCCAGGCCTAGACATCATCTTTAGCACGTGTCTGTTTCTAACAGTTTTAGCAACTTATGAAATGATCTGCGTACTGAGTCGAACATTCACAAAACAATATGTCACATTAAAAGATCATTTTGTGGAGACAGATTGTCACTTAACACTATTTATAATGATTGATAAAGGATTAGGTAATAATACAAAAAATATAAAATAACTGGCTGATTATTGGCAACTGATTAATTGGTAATCAGACAATTTTCATATTGGCACATTTATCACATTACAATTTTTTATAATACTGGTTAAAAGAATTATCCAGAAATAACAAAATTGGTGACTTTATGTTTATGTTACAATAAATATAAAAATACAGGTTTCAGAACTATTCAAATATTAATGTTATGTTACTACGGCAAACACAATTACGTTTCTCCAATAAAAAACTATCTGCTTATAAAAACTAGGATATTTCTCCATGAACATTATTTTATTTTAATCTTGCTCCCTTGCCCTTTGAAGGCTTCAGCAAAAGAAACAAAGGCTAGAAAAATTGATTTTCAATATAGAATTAACCCTAAGAAATGAATTCAGAATCACATTTAACATACTTACATCTTCACTTCTGCTGTCTGCATGTAATGTGTGGTTTAGAGCGGCATTAATACCTGCTTGAAGTGCTGTGATCCACTGCTGGCAAGCCTCCTCAGAGTCTGCTTGAAGAATGTGACTCCTAATTGCAACATTCGATAAGTTTTATAAAATATGAAATAACATCTCCATAATAGATCAAAAGAACAGTTAATATAATATTTATCATTAAGGTAGCACTGACCCTTAAAACTGGGCAAACTTAAATGCTGAGAAAACACTGTTAAACATTTCTTATAACCTTCAAGTTGAATGCAAAAGTATGATGTTACAATCACTAAAAGTACACTTTCAGTCGTATACATAATTAGTGTGGCACAGATAAAGAAATACATAACATATACTGTTTTAACACCATAACTTTACTTAGGAATGATAAAAACATGAAAATTGATACACATGATCTTTGTAAACATCATCATAGCTTTAATTAAAAACTTTGCAAATTTTCTACAATGTTAACGAGATATGGGCAATTAATTTTAATTAATGGCTTTGTTAGTGGTAATTAGACTCATAACAAGACAATTGGTGAATATTTTTGAATTTAAAAAAAATCAAGCTATGGAAGAGTGTAATATCAACAAGTGTGCTAAGTTTCATGTTGATATTGGCTTTAATGGTGACATTATCATACTAACTTATCACTCGGGTCACCAATTTATTAGCATGATAACTTTCTTATACTGAAGATGACAATTTCTGAGAAGAAGAATACCATGGAAAGTTAGTTTTACACTTAAATGGAAACTTTTTAGAATGCTCATGTGATGGTCTTTACTTTTGGATAATAGTTAATTACGTGTGGAACACTGATACTTTTTTGTTCTTGTCACTGGATTGTTTGAAAACTTTTTACTGTTGAGTATTTTTGGCTTTTTCAATATGAACAAATCAGAATCGTGAAGGCATTTTTTTGTGTTGTGGTTTATCTTACATAATTTTACAATTATTCTCATTTGTGCAAATTTTCTTGATATGGAGAAATTGACTGTAAGTGATACTTAATATTGACATGGAAGCCATTTTAGTAGTAAATACAGTGGTTTGTCTGCTGCTTTTCTGAACAACTCAGTGGCATAAAGTTATTTTTTTCAATGTGAAAAGCAGACAATGTTAAACTAGCTCATTTCATTGAAAGTGTTTGTACACAAATGCTTACAAGTGATTCAGCAATGATTTCTCAAATAAAGACTATACCATCAATATATTTTTATAAGATTTGAGGTCTTATCATTCTTAAATTGCTTTCTTGTTAATGACAAGTGAATTTTGGCAAAATTAAAATGTGAGGCCAAGGTTATTGATAAAAGGTAGAATTTCTTGAAACAAATCATTTTAGTAATATATCAACAAATACAGGAATTAAATCAATTCCTGTATTTGTTGATATATTACTGAAATGATTTGTTTCAGGAAATTCCACCTTTTATCAATAACTTTGGGAAAGGACAAAACAAAGAACAAGACTAGGCCTTCTTTAGTGGTGATGTTGTTGTCTACCATTTATTTGTAACATCAATGTTACCGTGTCTTCAAATACTTATATAAATACAGGTAACTTATGGTGACCAAAGTAAACACCAACACCATACACACAGACTATAAATGATTACTACAGAGATCTGGTCTAGTTCTTTGATTTGCTCTTATCCACAAGTACTGACAAGGGGTTGAATTCTTTCAAAACTGGTGTGATATGTAAAATTCAAGAGCACGTTGGGAATCTAAGCCGTTTTCACAAATTTTTTTTATAACCCTGGCAATGAGAAAGTAATGAACCAAGCATGCCAAATTTCTACAGCATATTATTTTATTGATCATTATAGGTTTATTTTATTTGAGCTTAAGTTTCAGTTCAAACAATGCTTAATTTTTGGTAGGTTCCTCAAAGCTGATTTATTGC
>NW_013667419.1:162130-190676 GCF_000517525.1 Limulus polyphemus
AAACTTTTTAATTCATCGATTGTTTCACCATTGCAGCTTTACCAGGACTGGTAGTACAAAAACTGTTTAAGATAGTATTGATAAGGACACCGACAACTCTTATAATACTTGCAAGAAATATGTTTCCACATTATTGATATCCAAAATAAGATAAAATGCAAGTGATACAACTGTATAAGTGTTGACTCAAAAAAAAAATAAAAAAATAGAAAACAAACATTCTGTTTATGAATGCTAAAATATAAATTTAGGTGTAAACTTTATGATTTTTTTTCTAAATACAGGGTGTCCCACAAGTCTGGACCTATAGGGGAAATATACCATTTATTCTTAATATCTTTGTTATTCAAATTGCATGCTAGTAACAGCCATACCCATATCAATTCTTGGTATACTGTGTCATCAGGGTATTTTCTTTCTTGAAATATGTACAACTGACATTAGAAATGTGTATTTTCCCTATGGGTCCAGACTTCTGGTACACCCTGTATAATCCTAACTATTTTATTACAAAATTCTGCAATGTTTATCTTTAACTGTTATTTTCATATTAATCACATTACTAGAAATAAAGATATAAGCCTTAAGATCATTGAATTATAATCTATCTGAGCTAATCATAATGAATTTGTAGGCTTTCTAATCGATTTTAGTACTCACTATTGCTAGTATAGGTCTAGTGTTTCCAATTAATAGCATTTTCTATTACATCAAGTAATAGAAACATTCGCATTATGATTAGCAATTAATTTGAGATTGTTCATCATACTTGATTTATATCATGACTCAAAAAAAAATTAACTATTTGAAATTAGAGTATCTGATTATTACTGCTTTTGATAAACTCTTTTGCTATGGCAGGGTCAAAATGCATATGTCATGATATTTTACAACGTCATATTCAAAATTTAATTATATCATTTTATTAACAATGCATGTCAATAAACTTGGCATGAAAACATAGTATATAATTCATATTTTTATATTATTTGAGTCCTAGCTTCTTAATTTCAAAAAATTCATTAAAAAATTATGATTTTCATTCTTGCGTCACATGACACTTAAGAGTTCTGACTTCTCCTATTTAGATTTTTTAAACATTAAATATAGACTACTGTAGTTTCCAACCAAGTAGAAACATAAACTATACATAATTACAAACAAGAATATGAAACTTGCACCTCCTAATTTCTTGATTTATCAACACTTATTGCAAACCAACTTTACATGGCCGATGAACATTGCTTATAACCAATAAGAAGAGCAGAATTTCCTCTAAGGAAAGCTAGTTGCTAGGTGTTTAGTTCTGGTGCCTATAATATTCACTTGACTGAAGTCTTTAGCTGTGTGATCATTATATTGTTACTCTGAACATCTGACAGAATGTTTTTAACTTATTTACAGTTTACTTACAAAGCCTATTAAATTATTGTTTTGGGAACATTCTGTTCTTGTGACACATATATGTTTTGTGTTCTAAGATTCATATTTGAAAGTTATATGAATTCTTTTTTTTGGACACCCAAGTTTGAGAGACTCAACGAGGCTTACGGAAGAACATTTACTCGAGTGCAAACTGCCTCAAGCATAAGTGAATACTATAAATCCCTGTTTCTTATGAATACTTTTTTATTGTTCTATATTTTTAACAAAAGTAACTAAAATATAAATATTATAAACTTCTCAGCTTAAACTAGCAAAACATCAGTAAAATAAAATGTTTAAAATCACAATAGCTTGACCCTGTGTAATAGGATACCTCACGATCACATGGTGTTTACTGTAGCTCTCATGAAACAGGTAATTAGCTTCAGCTGTGATTTATTGCTTTTCATGCAACAATTACTACTTCATTAGGTACAAATATAAAAGACATTGGTGAAACCAGCAAATTAAATGATTTACAATGTTTACTAAAAGCTTGCAAAATTTTGTGAGGAAATGCGTAGCAAATTCAGAGTTATACTATGTATAGCTTCACAGATATGGGCTCGGTTCAATGGAACAACACTAATCTTAAAGTGTCAATCCAACTATTCAAGTAATCAATATATTTTAGCTATTTCTGCATGACCGCATATGTTCTGCTTGTATGTCTCTGGTTAGATAACTAGTCACGGTGATGTGTTTATCTTGCATGTCTAAATAATAGTGCTGCTTTAACTTAATATATTGTTTACTTATTACAGATACAAACATAAGCAGTTACTTAGGGTGAGAATGCTCTAATAAAAAGTTATGACAAGTTAATATTCATTATTCTTTATTTACTAAAGAAAAAAAAACATTGGTTGCTAAAAAATTTGTTCATTTAACTGTGTTTGTCAGAAATTACAAGACATAGACTAATAATATGTAATAACATTAAGTCATTAACATATGTACATGAACAGTAATCCTGCTTAATCATGACTAGCTCAAGATAGATAGGAAACACTAAGAAGGGAAAACAAAAGGCTGGCTGCTGTTATATGATGCTTAAACCCTACCTAGTACAGTGAACTTGAAGTCATTTGATTTATTGATATTTCAGCATACAAGTGTGTTTCTGCAGTTTCTTCCAGCTTATACTCTAAAATGTAAACATATTAACTAGTTTAATGTGTTCTGTCTAAACTTCTGCCCATATCAACAACAACTTGCTTTAAAGCTTAAGATGTTTTTTTTTATACTTAAAAGGTTCTAAGTTTTAAAAGGTTTTAAGTTTTCACATACATTTGATGGACTTAGAAAATATTCTAAAATGTCTATAATTAAAGATTTTTCATATTATCTTGATTTTAATATTTCTTATAACACTTTGATTTTCACTTAATGAATCATTTTAACCTCTGTAAAGAAGTCATCTGGTATATTACAAGTTTTCTTGCTAAATAGTAACATTGTACCATCTTTGTTAACCTAGGATTGGCCTGAACTTGTTTTACTGAATTATAAATTATCTATCACACACACACACAGTGACAAAAATCTCATCATACAAAAACTAAGGTCAAATATCTTTAACAAAGAATTAGTTTATTTAGTTCTTGTAGAAAAGTCTTGTGAAAATTTGTAAGGAAAAGTAATTGTAATTTCAGACTGTTACAACAGTTTAGGATCAAAAAAGCAATTCCTCCCATTTTGTTGTACCTGAAGAAACCTATCGTATTAAATAAAGTTTATTCAAAAAGTTCTAACAAACAAACCAAAACAAGCTGAAGACAGGAAGATTAGTCTCATGTCAGAATAATCTATTAATGAGTCTGACAAAAAATCAATTAGCAAGTTTGACCTATTGAAACTGGATTTAAACTCATAAGCAGAGAGATAAATTAAAAACATTTAGTAGATTGTTCCATTAGATACCAGTATTTACATAAAAAATCTATCTGGGTTCTGGAATCAGTGGTTTTTAACATTTAATATGTATTTCTATAAATATTATTTTGCATAGTCACTTATTATAAATTACATGCAGCTAATTTCAACAACTTTTCAAGTAAAAAATTTTCAAATATTTTTAGGTTTTTAATTTCCATTCTTTAAATATAAAATAAACCACCAATTTTGTATCTAATATTTTTATCATACTTATTTTATTTTTGTGATGCTACAAGTGTACCAAGAAGATAATTCTAGCTTAGTTTTCCTTGCAATATACATTTAAACTTTCTTGATGCTTAATTTTATTCAATTACTTTGGCTTTCAACAACTTTTCTTTAGGACTGTTCCCTTCTGTTATTACATAGGGTAATCCATGTCGTAACTTGCACACAACACCACAGTAACCCATACTGTGCAACCTACATTTTCATTTTACTTCTGATGAAGAAAGGTCTACATCCTTAGAATATCTGAACATTTGAATTTAGACATACATGCCCAAAATATAATTAAATAATTTATGTTTATTTCAAAGAAAAAATTAATCAATATTGTTTTAGGAAAACCAGATACCAGCCCTGTCTCTATGACTATCTAAAAATAGGCATTGCCTAAGTTAAAATCTAAAGTACTGAATATTTTCAAACATGTCCCTGACCTTTAAAAAAAAAAAGGTTATTTCATTCAAAATATCTTTGATATACACAAGGAAAAAATTTTTATGATAAATTGTTCATCTATCAACCTGATATCTCACAAAACAAATAGATTTACTCACTTGGAAGGAGATAGTACTTCAAAACAGAAACGTCTGTCAATTTCTGTAGCTGGTTTCACAGAACACAGTCTCAAATCTTCCTCCATTATTGTGATTATACACTCTCTTGACCGCTTTCTATACACCAGTTGGTTGTTTTGAATTATAAACCAGCGTCTGAAGAAGAAACATCAAGCCATACATAACATAAAAGCAATGAAGGGGATTAAAGTTCAGTCCACAGAGTATGCAAAGTCTTAAATACAATGATCAACATGTAACTGTAAGTCCCAAGTTACTTGCTTAACTAGTTTCATAATACAGACATTTCATTTCTTTGTATTTAGCCCCTGGTAAGATATATTTATATATTAAATACATTTTTAAAAACTTGGAGACTCAAAGTTTATTGTCAGTACTTTAAGAATTAAGACCAATTTTCACCTCTGTTAAACTTTAGTTATCAAAAAAACATGTGGCACATCTAAGTCATGGAAAAAACTAAAAAACGATACATTAAATGCATAAATAATAACCCAAAGGGTAAACACATTTTCCATAATTTTAAATTAATTGCAACACAAAATAGTAATTCAACACCATGCTCTATACACGTATGAATATAATCAGTGCAGAATTGCAGTATAATAACAGGTTACCCATAAAATTGAATGAATCATAGCACAGTGTGAAAATGTAATAGCAGGTTTCCCATAAAATTGAATTAATCATAAAACAATGTGGCAGTGTAATAACAGGTTACCTGTAAAACTGAATGAATCATAGCACAGTGTGAAAATGTAATAACAGGTTACCTGTAAAACTGAATGAATCATAGCACAGTGTGAAAATGTAATAACAGGTTACCTGTAAAACTGAATGAATCATAGAACATTGTGGCAGTGTAATAACAGGTTATCCATAAAATTGAATTAATCATAGAACAGTGTGGCAGTGTAATAACAGGTTTCCCTTAACCTTAAATTAACTAGAACAGTGTGTCAATGTAATAACAGGTTTTCTACAACCTTGAATTAAGTAGGACAGCATGGCAGTGTAATAAGAGGTTTCCTACAATCTTGAATCAACTAGGACAGTATGGCAGTGTAATAACAGGTTTCCCATAAACTAGAATTAGCAAGGACAGTGTGGCAGTGTAATAACAGGTTTTCCATAAACTAGAATTAACTAGCTCAGTGTGGCAGTGTAATAAAAGGTTTCCCATAAACTTGAATTAACTAGGACAGTATGTCAGTGTAATAACAGGTTCCCACAAACTTATATTAATAATATTACAGTGAGACAATGCAAAAACAGGTAGAATCATGCAACTGGATAATTAAAACTAACAATACAAATGCACAATTCAACAAACTCAATTTTAGTGACAGTACTATTACTTTCACTGACACTATAATCATAAATTTCAACAAACTCTGATTGGCATTGATATTACAATCATATATTTCAACAGTCATTTTCATCGATACTACAATCAAACATTTCAACAAACTCAGACTGGCATCAGAATGATACATTTCAACAGTCACTCTCACTGATACTATAACCACACAGTTCAACAAACTTATTTCACTGACACAAAAACCACACAGTTCAGCAAACAAATTACAATGACATTATGACCATACAGATAAAACAACACTAACATTACAATCAATGAATTAATAATGCAGACTGACTATACAACTATATGGGCCAACAAAACATCTCCATTACTAGTGCAATGAAACAAACAGTTCCAATTTTATCATAAGTCAAAAGTTAATACTCTAAAAATATTAAAATGACCTAGAAACTACCTGTTCATTCAATGTTGAGTGAGTAAACTAAATTATTGTGAGGAAAATTAGTATAGTAATAGTATACACTTATTCTAAGCAATGTTTATGGTACATTTCCAATGCAGTCATTTATAATAACAAAAAATTTGTAAGGACACATTCATCGATACAGGAATTCCTCAGAGGAAGAGCTATGCAAACAACACAAATAATTAGTCAATACATTACCTATTCCAGGTTTTGAAGGCATTTGATGTTCGTTTGAAGAGATACCCTTCTTGTCTGATGCTATTTTCTGACTGCTCATTTCTTACCAAAACAGGGATCATATCCTGCAAATACACATACATGCTATTTGTTGACTGATATAATTACATTTGTAACTATTGGTGTTCTTTAAAAAAACTAAGTTTAATAGAAAGTTTTAACACAAATATTCAGATTTATTTCCCACACATAAAGAACTATCAGTCACAACAACCTGTATAAAATATTACTGAACATAATAACATTTATGTACCGTTTAATTGTCTCATTTAAATCCTGCAGATAAAAATGTTACAGTAATGTTCATTAACAAAGAGTATAAATGTTACATTTCTGCAATGTCTCACCTTCTGGGTAACAAGCACATGTCTTCCTTCTACATTCTTTTCTAATGCTGTAGTCTCTTCTTTTAACTTCGTAAGCTATAAAACAATTTTCTAAAGGTGACACATCTGTTGTTAAGTTATCTTACTTCAGTCTCTTATTTTATAAAGCGCACTCTGATAATTCATCTAATGATTAAGTTACAATTTACAAACACAATACAGTTTAATATGAAATACCAATTCTTAAACAAGAATACAAATTATTGCAGGAGTGTACTTGCATCTTTTTAAAAATATCCTTGAAAAAGAAAGTTTATAACATTGCTAAGGCATAAAAGATTAGAATCATTAGTCAATTTCAAAAATGCATCTCCAGCATTATTAAAATACTTCTAAACACACTAAAACACATTTCATGAAAATGGGAGTCTATTACACTAGTATTCTACTTAACACTGACGTTTTTTCTTTAATCCTCAAACAACTATGCCAACTTAGCCAGATGTCCATATGAATTAGGCTTCCAAAGATCAATTCCTACATAACAGCCAAAATAATTCAGGCACTATAACTAAAGGTTACTTACAAAACACCAAAAAATTATTACTTTAGAAAAAAATTTCTTCCATAAAAACAAAGAACAATATCTGGATTTGGATAACAATATCGCAAATCAAGTTTATAATAAAATGGACACTTAAATTTAAAGTCATGAGCTTTTCACTTACAAACATGAATAGTCTAAATAAGTTACTTTACAATGTTTACTACTCACAACTTTTAAATCTAATAAAATTTGTTCAACATTACTAGATTGTGGATATTCTAAATAAGTTACTTTACAATGTTTACTACTCAAAACTTTTAAATCTAATAAAATTTGTTCAACATTACAATATTGTGAATATTCTAAATAAGTTACTTTACAATGTTTACTACTCACAACTTTTAAATCTAATAAAATTTGTTCAACATTACTAGATTGTGGATATTCTAAATAAGTTACTTTACAATGTTTACTACTCACAACTTTTAAATCTAATAAAATTTGTTCAACATTACTAGATTGTGGATATTCTAAATAAGTTACTTTACAATGTTTACTACTCAAAACTTTTAAATTAATAAAATTTATTCAACATTATGAGACTGTGGATAGAGCTCGTAAAGTCACTCATTTTTCATAATTGATATTTCTCCTTGTACATTTTAAACACAAAATTCATTTAATTTTGTGAGGATTCAACAATATTCTTGCTACTACTTTCATGTTTTTACTTTAAATACTTTGGATATTGTTTTGTGTAATGAACATCTTTAATGTATTAACCACCATTGGTTTTACGTCTTGTTAGTTAAAATTCTTATTATATATATATACATATTTATTTATTTAACACTAGCTCTATAACAGTTCTATATAAAGTATAACATTATGCCTTCAGTTTAGTTAAATTAGTTTTAATGATTACTTTCTTTGCCATATTAACAAGTGTTGTAACCTTCCTTATTATTATTATTACTGAACTTTCTGGAGGATTACCTCATTTTCTTTTTTGACTTTTACAGAAGATTTAACATTATTTATTATTAAACTTCCTGTAGTTAGCTCTATGTGTTTGTTAAATGAGAGTGGTAATGTTAGATACACCTCATGGTACATTTAGCATGTTGTTTTCTGTTTCTATTATGTTTAACAATATTTTCATGGATGATTTAGGTATTCTTTTAATTTTTTTATTTTGCATCTTCATAAACATTCGTTTTTGGTTGCATTATTGGTAAATTACTGTTAATAGCTTGACACAGTTTAAACAGTTACATATTGTAAATTTTGTCATAGATGCCACTCTCTAAAATTACACTGCAGAGTCACTTAAAGAGTTTTCATTGGCCAAATGACTTGTAAGGGAGAACTGGAGAAAAATCAGCCATGTCACATTTTCAAAGAAAATTTATTTTATTCAGCAGTTCAAACCAACAGCTAGTGTTTCTATGTTCCCTAAGTAAGGTATATTATTTATTGTTTCTTTCATTAACAGTATTGGTTAGACTGTTTATTATATCAAATGTTATTACTTTATAATTTTATTTTTTATTATCATACTTTTATCATAAAGACTGTTTTATACTGTTAGTCTAATGTATGCATGTAGGACTAATCTTAATCTCCTAAGCTGGCCAAACCTCCTTATATATATTACTAGGGTTACAACCAAAAATATTGTTGATAGCAAGGATACCCAGCTGGTTAAACAACTTATTCTAATCTTTATAAGTACGAATGTAAGCAAACATTTAATTAGCTATAATGATTTCCAGGTTAATTTTTAGTTTTGCTTTAAGTACATTGCTTACTGATCGGAAGTTAATATTAAATTAGTTGTGTTTTAATCACTTTCTAAGTGTATCTATGATTTTCTTGTAATTTTATTAACCATATTTATATGATGTTAATTACCAATATTAATAAGCTAGAATGTAAAATAAGAACCTCCTGTCTTTTCTATATGCTGAGATATGCCTTATGTAATAAATCAAACACAAAGGCCACGCTCACCTCTTTCCATTTTTGGAAATGCTCCCTTATATACATGTAATTCTGTCTATGACTTGTGAATAACCAATCAAACGACAATTCAACTGGACCCATACAGAGATTCATTAGTGAAAATAACAGATGAAATATAAAGTTCTTTATTAAGAAATGTTTGATAACTATCTCAGTATCTGGACATTATAAAGATTTCGGTTGTTAAATTTGAAAATGTTCTAATGCATAAAAGTATTTTAAATCTTAAAACAAAAATTACTTTGAATGTTGGATAGGCAACATTTGAAAAGAAAAAAGGCACAAGAAAAACACTGCTTAATAAAAACAATCTGATATTTTGCATATGAAAGCCTTGTAATGTTTACTGATAATCTGCCAAATTATTTCTCAGTTGAGTGTAGAGTTGATATAATTTGATATCAATGGATTTTTTAACTTCTGATTTTCCAAAGCTGAGCATTGTACAGAATTTGATTTTGGTCTCAGTTCATGATATGGCTTCTTTGGTAACTATGTTCTGTAAATGCAGATTTTTCCAGATGTGTCAGTCTAGTTCTATTGTATGTTCTTTTAATCTTTATTAAATGGTTCAACCTGTTTTTTCAATGTATTTCCACATGAACATGGTATTTTGTAGAAAAGTTAATTTTGTTTTTACTTGTTGATGGGTTGTTTCTCTTTCATTAGGGTGTTTGGAGAATTTTTCCATATTTGAAATAAACTTTTGTGTTGAACTTGTGGTATAGCCTCTGGAGAAACACTAAACAATAAAAAGACACTACACAGTTAATAACTGAAGAATGCCTCAATATAGAATCAAAAATATCATCTCACTTTAGAAACAGGCAGGAGCAGACCAATAGAGCCAAAACTCCACTATTTATCAGTTGCTTATAAATATTGGGTTATTGTTTTTATTTTAAACTGTAGAGATGAACTTCTAAAAATTATTATACATTTTGGTAATCAAATTATTGTCTAGTCGTATTATAGACATAAATGATACAAGAGAAATTTAATCTTCAATAGTGTTCCCTCATTCAATAACTTTAAAATAATACCAAGCCTGTGTCTGTATTTGACATGCATGTTTTCTTCTTGTCATGTAGGAAAAAAATGTGCATGTCAAATAGACACAGGCTTGATATTATTTTGAATATAAAAGAAGGGCAGAATTCATACCAAGCAAAGATAATAAAGAATATACTGTAAAATCTAGAAAGGGTGATCATCAGTACATATATTATAATAGCCAGAAAACAATTATATATACCATAACATAAAGAAACACACAAATTTCCAACTAGTACAAAATACCACCTCATTTTAAAAAGACAATTCTACTCATTATTTTCTACCATATACTAAAGGATAAATAAACTAGCATATCAATGAAAAAGACTCTTACAGTGACAGCTACTTGCTTAAGGAAAGGATCAAAGTCTTGGATGAGGTCCCATCCTTGGTGGAAGTATGTAGTGTAAGCATGCATCATAGTCAGCAACTTAGAGAAAGAAAAAATACAGTCAACATACAAATTTATGTTAAATAACTAAAACTGTTCTGTGTGTTCAGGTTACATTTCAAAAAATTATCAAGCACAATAAAAAATGTGGATTCAACAACTTTACTGCCTGTAATGACAGCATATTCAGTGTTGCTTCTGGGATGTGTAATTACGTTATTTTGATTGCCACAGCACAAAATAATCATTTGCCAGCATACTAGTCCCCCCTTCAAAAAATAGAAATACACATTATAATTTTTTTGTGTGTGTCTGCCCTTCAAACTTTTTATGAATGATTTCATAAGGATAGATCGAGATCGTAACAGGAAAATTCCGAATAGTAATTAGTTCATTTGGATATGCGAAGGAATGTGATTGGCTGCATTATGAGATCATTTGGTTTTGTGGGAGATTTCCTTGATATTATGGGACAGTGACGATTGAAAATGGGAGAAAAAACGAAAGGTATGAAGACATTCAAGAAGCAGTTAATTTTCAAAAAAATTACTACATTTACCCATCAAAACGATGGAAAAATAGAAATAAATAATGGACAAAGGCACAGAGAAGATCACTGCAAAGTAAGTTTTGTCATTGAATGCATAGATGATTCAATGAAAGTGGATTAAATAAATGATAAGATTTTAGCTTACATACCATATTTACAGTACATATACAAATGAAACATTGCAATGATTCAATTTACTGTTTCTTCAAATAAAAGTTACTTGATCGTGTTATGCTTTTATGACTCGTGAAGTTGAAATGTACTTCATTACATGGATGGCCCACTTTCTGGAAGTCAGTGGAGGATTTGGCCAACTCTAGAAAAATCTATTAATATTAAACATTTATATTGGTTTGAATACAATCCCATCTTTTGTGTTCCACAAAACCTCCTAGTTATAAACTATTGCAGTTGACTTATTCGTAACATTGACATACCGTGCTGCTAATAAAAAAAAATCATAAGACGGAAGAAATTTTGACAAAATGCATTTTCACAGCTGGAAATCCAGAGTGATCAGCTTCTTTGTGTTTTGTATACTAGAGATGTGGCGAGTAAGAAAATTCAGATTGCTTATACATATTTCATATTTATGACTGAGACTGTATATGTATAAACATGACATTCATACTTGTGTATTAAGTATGTGTACAGCTCGAAAAATTTCTAAATTTACCACTTTTGTAAGATATTATGCTAACAAGCATGCAAGTACAAGCATTTTATTAAAACAAAGTAATAGACCATCCTCCAGGTCAATAAATTAAGCCAGACCTTCTGGAAATGGCCAGTAAAATTTCAACTGGTATGTCCAAATATCTAATAATTTGGCCTGGGGATTCAATTCTTTTCTTTCAAAAATTGTATGTGTGCATGATGCATGATGAAATATGCTAAGTCCGAGATACAGTAAAGTGCTTTTATGTACTAAGTAGCCTATTTAAATCATTCTGAACAACATTTCATTTCAAAAAAATTTTTTTATTGACTTCTTTTTTTAATTAATTCCTGCCATTTGTTTTATGTGCTGCAGTATACAGCAATGGACTCAGTCTCATAGGCCTTGGTAGAACAAAACCATTTCACACATTTTCATTGAAACCACAGCAATGGATTATAATTATATAAGTACACAAAGTAATATTCACAATCACTTATAATCATTCTACATTAATCACTGCAACAGAAAATGACATATAATTCCATTATCAGTTCATATTACAAACTGTCTGGTCCAATTCAATTTCTGTACCCTCGAGATGTAATTTCAACATTATAAAACATGCTCTCATTCAGCACTGATGTGCCAGGAATTGAAAGAATATTACAAGCAACATTGAAAAGCACTGAAGAAATTGTTTGTGACTCTCCTAGTATTACAGAAATTCCTTCTTGCTCACTTCCACCAGATAATGCTTCAGTTCATTTTCAATTATGATCACAGTTGACTGGCTGAAAGTTCTAGCAACTGAGTCAATCATTGCCATCAGATGACAAAAGCACACAATAGAATCATCATCAGAATTCTGTTCCAATTGATGTGCCTTTCTTCCAGGGTCCTGTTCCGGGCAGTGGACTTGTCCAAACATGTGTGCTTTCAAACTACTTGACCAGATAAGACAGTATCTATGAACTGGACCCAAAAATGTTGTAACAGTAAAATATAACTGATAATACGGATTAGTGGGAGAAAGAAAATAATTCAAGTGATGTTCTATCTCTGACTTGAGATTTACAGCAATGGCTTCAAATCCAGGGTGATTTTTGAACTATTTGCAATGAGCTACAGAAAATATGGAGTCACTTGGTGAATGGTTGATTGCTTTTAGTATTACAGATACGCCCCTTCTAGTACAAATTCTTTCAGAAGACAAACAAGATTTTCCATCAGTTGCAATTGGGGCTCAGACACTCCTACATTCAGCTGATTTTTGCAAATGATCTCATTAATTTTGGGGGTGCAACTACAAAAAGCAATATAATACATAGTAGAGATGAAGTCACAATGTGCATTTTGGACTAATCAATTTCTGTCTGCTTGGCTTAAATAGTCAAGCCATGAAGAGTAAATGCTTTGGTGACTGCAATAAATAAATAAATAATAAAAGTAATAAATCTCTAAACACTGATTCTTTTCAACAGATGCATGGCAAGTAAGGAATAGATGATGAGCAAAACAGGTGTTTCTGACAGTCAGAAGTGGAAAAATACTCATTTTTGCATTGCTCAAATTCCAATGCTTTGTCAATTTCAACCCCCAAATTAGGTACTATGGTTTCATCTTCCTTTTCTCCCCAACTTGTTCTATTTATGAAATTACGAGTTTCAACATCTCAAATTTCTTTGATCACATTAAAACTATTATTAGTGACAATGCATCTCCCTTTACTGTCCAGAGTTTTCTATTCTTCAAGATATTTGTTAACTTTGCACATTAACAGAGAGTGAATATACCAGAGGATATTAACTGTGAAGTGACAGAGACAAAGTAGGTATAGAATTTCTGATATTGCTGTAAACATATGTAGCAGTAATTAACATTGACATCAGAATTCATAGTGAGTGAGATTAACAGCACAAATGTCAAAAATAAAATCTGAAGTATGGTAGGAAAGCAGAGTTTATGTAAGATCTCCTGGTGTATGCACAATAATTCATGTAGAAGGTGGAAGAGTGGGAAATTATGGGTAATTGATACATGCTCTGTAATGGATTAATAATATACAGAGATTTGGGTCACGTGGTTGAGGAAGAGTGGGAAATTAGTGGTAATTTAACATGCTCTGTAATGGATCAATAATATACAGAGATTTGGGTCACGTGGTTGAGGAAGAGTGGGAAATTATGGGTAATTGATACATGCTCTGTAATGGATCAATAATATACGGAGATTTGGGTCACGTGGTTGAGGAAGAGTGGGAAATTATGGGTAACTGATACATGCTCTGTAATGGATCAATAATATACAGAGATTTGGGTCATGTGGTTGTGGAAGAGTGGGAAATTATGGGTAATTGATACATGCTCTGTAATGGATCAATAATATACAGAGATTTGGGTCACGTGGTTATTGACAGCATTACAGCAACTCAACAAGGAGAAGCGTTCAGAATTTCATGGGTAAGTCTAAATGATTTGATTGTATTTTAAGCATGTTTTCTCTACTTTAGACAACAACTGGGATATTACCATCTCTTGTTTAATTTTCAGTTTAGTGAAAAAAAAGTAATAAGATAATGATTGAAATTAATAAATACTTCTATGACAAAACCTCTTAAGCTTTCAAGAACACAATGTGACAGATGAAACACAGCAGTATCTGTACTGTCAATAATCCAATCAAAAGACAAGAAATTTTTGACAAAAGGAAAGACAAGCTTTTATCTGACTTTAAATAAAATATAAACCCACTTTTCATATTTTAAACAAAGTTCAATTCTGCCATTGTCAACTACAAATTTAGTGTAGGAAAATTATTACCTAATAACTGCTATTTGTAAAATCTGAAGATTAAAATAAGTACATATGTCATGAAAGCATATTGAACACTAAGTAACCATGCATGATCTAGGGTTAAATAATTTAATACCTTGATGTCATCACACAACCTACTTCTTTATATTACACTAGATATTAACACCTTAACACATGACATACAACACTTCAATGCTCTGAGGATATCAAGTGATTTATAAGTTAGGATATAAAATATCAACACTTTCAGAATAATACACAACTCAGAAAATAACATATTTATAAAACAAATAAGCTACAACTTAATAGACAGTAACATAACACATTGAGGTCACACAATTTAGTACAATAACATGTCAACACATTCAGGATAACAGACAATTTATAGCACAGTAAACAAATTAGTGATAACTTCAGAACATCATGCTAAAAGAAGTTTATACTCGTCCAATAGCTTAATAGTGGGTTGTTACAATATTTTCTGGCTAACAGCACTAGTATTATAGGACAGTGGAACTCACAGGTAAAGCCCATATATATACTACTAGCTGTATACCCATCATATGATGGTAAATGTCAGTTAATTTTTCTTCTGAAAATTGGATCTAAATAAATGTTTTATGAACATGTTTTCTAAAACTTAATTACATTGCAGGAACAATATATGTACAAAGAATGTTTATCCTTTTTTCAAGTATTTGGTCTCCTGTAAGTTGTCCTTGATTATAATTTTGGCTTATGTATATTTTTATGTTATCTTCAAATGTTCCTCTTGATAAAGCCTTATAGATTGAACCATGCAAAAAGGCTGGTTGTCTAATAAATATTACTATATTGTCAAATTTCTGACCCTGTGATTTATTAACTGTGATGGCAAAGGTTATGAATTTTATGGTGAAGGGCAAATTTACAAAAGTATAACTTTTCATTAAAAATGCTTGTAAGTTACCAAAAGCAAAAAACATCAATAATAATGTATTGTGGCACCAAATTCTGTGTTGTAAAGTTATTTGAGTTGTTTTGGCATATACAGTCAATCGTGTTCATAACATAATATGATATTATCCTTTATTTAATCTATAATTATATTCATATTTTTATGAACATTCAAAGAGATTAGTGTAATTATGCTATTAAATATAATAAAAAAGTTAACATAAAAATCCCAACTCGATTGGGATTTGCACTTGAAACTTCCACGACACTCGGTCTTTGTAGTTGTTTGTTAACAAATAATTCAAATCCCTAATATAAAGTATCATGTTATTGTGTTTATACCTAATATATTTTTTTAAACATGATGAGTTAATACATAAAAAAGTTATAAAAAATTCCCACTTGAATGGATTTAAACTCAAGACTTTTGCTTGAGACAAACCACAGAGCCAATCTGAATATTATCTACAGAGAGTAGTGTTGCCAACAAAGAGATCATTCCGAACAGAGAGTGGCTTTTATTTTAAAGATGCTTTGATGTACAAAAACATGAACAAATTATGAATGACTTGTGTATTTTTAGTGCATACCTAGAAGCAAAGCAGTAGTGCCAACAGTCAGCTAATAATGTTATCATGGAATGTTATTCAAATATTATTGTACAGGATGGTCACTGCTGGGAGGTCAGAAAAAAACATAGCAAATCACTATGAACTAAAATCTATCATGTAACAAAGCACAATATTCTAAACTTTAAAACAGTCTGACATCACAATTACCCATTAGATTTTAAATCTAGTGGTTCATATACAGTAAAAACAACTTACTGTGTCCAAAATTTCAAATCTCTTCTTGGATTGAAGCACACTTAGCTGAAAGAAATATTATTTAACATTATTTTCTAGTAATTATTATTCAAACATTTTTTTCTTCTTTAAGTTAATGTTTAAGTCCACTTTAGTTCACACATTTAGTATATGAACCATAGTTATGTCAAATACCAGAAGAAAAACATGTCCTGTTCACAAATTTTGTTGCATTTGGAAAAAATAATCCTTTTTTTTTCATAAAGAGTATAACTATTATTTCTTATAAAAACATGTTTCCATGATATTAAACATAATGTTCTCGGGTACAAATTAATGCTTTAAAGCCCACTGATGGGTATAACATCACCTTTCAACTTGCATTAATAAAACAGAAAATTCAAACACACGACACAACTATGGAGCCTTTTAACAAATAAATTGGATTTTTTAAAATCACTTTATGAATTATAATACAATAAAATCCACTACGTAACATAGCACATGGCTACTTACTACGTTGTTATACATGATCAATGTAACTGTTGGTTTGAATACTAGTTTTCATCCATATACTATAGTAGGCATAATGATATCATGCACAAATCCATTTAGTTCACAGAAATGTTGCACAAAAAAATCACCTAAAGTTTTAAATGCAATAAAAATAATAGATATTATTTCTCTAACTTTATTTTATACATAAAACTTACATAGGTCTTTTTTTATTATAACTGTATTCACACTTTTCCAAATATTCAAAGACCCTGTTGGAAATATGATAATAAATACAAAAAGAAATAAATATAATAATAAAAAAGTTAAGATAAAATCCCAACTTGACTGGGATTTGAACACTAGACTTACATATGATGGTATAGCACTATGACACCCAATGTCAAGATACCAGGTTAGATATAATAGATAATATTTATCTCACTTTATTTCTACATAAAACTTGTATATGTCCTTCTTTTATTAATCTATGTAATGGGTTCAAAATAAGACATCACATTTTACTTTTGCTTGGGAGCTAAACACGATTCTGATTGAGAATAATGACTTCAAATAATAGAAAAACCATTACTAACACAAAAGATAAAAGCTTTGCGTAGCTTCAAGGCACCTCGAAATTTGGTAAGAAAATTTTCAACTTTACAATCTAGTGCAACTACACAATGAATGAAAATATATCTATGGTAGATAAAGTACGAGAAAATATATAATTCCAGGTTTCACGTGATATATTTACAATTTTGTCAGGTTCAGAAATGTGCAAGCTGTAAAACGAAATTTGTAGATAGTTGAATTTCACAGTTCTTGATATCATCAACTCCAAAATTCACTGTTTTCAAACTGAGCTAAAAACAAGCTTCAAAGAAGTGCAAAGATTAATGATTTGTAGATTAGTTTCTCCACTGAGAAATTATATCTGCACAGGTGGGAAATGTAATGATTTTTCACCATCTCAATAATAAGTACAACAGGAAGCTAAAATTGAAAATTAAGATAGATTCCTTTTAATTACTTCAATATATTTACATCAAAAGAAAATTTCAAACCTCAACATTTCAATTATAAATTTATTTAGGTGGTAATTTGAATGGAACATCTCATGTAATTTTTCAAAATTTGAAGTTGTCATTTTGTACTGTATAAACCCAAGGTATCAGGCTAGAAAAAGTTAACAGTAATTAAAGTTCTTTGTTGAATTTTGAATAAAACTACTTCAGGACTATTACATGCTTCACAAATTTTGAAGTGATAGACTAGAGAAAGCAGCTAGTCAACACCACCTACCACAACTCGTGCACTGCTCTAATTGAAAAGTGGGAGTTGACCATCACTCTTTAAAATCATGTACCTAATTGGCCCCAAAATGTGGAGTGAGATGTTTTGTGTGGTGTGGTAACTGGTGTGAACCATGAAACCTCAGATACATTAACCATTGGGCTGTGTTCAGACCTAAGAATTACAGAAACGATAAACTATAGGAACACAGCCACAGCTACATAAGTTAGGAAATAATAGCTTTATTTAAAAAAGAATGCTGTATTAGTTATTCTAGGCATATTTTAGTTAGATTTAAATACACTACTTCTTTAAGTTTTCTAATCAAGATTAAAGCAACTTGTTACTTACTTGAGCAGCATAATCTAGTGCTGAATGCTGAAAGATAGAACGGGTTGATGTCAGAAGATTTCCAACTTCTTCACATTCATGGGGCTTGCTCTTTGGTACTTGTGAGTGACGAATCAGTGCATTGTCAAAATCATCACTAATCTTCTCAAAATATCGCTTGCAGTCTTTTGTTTTTCGAATATCACTAAAAACATTAATTATATAAATAATGCCCATAAAAATATTAAACATTTCATAGATATTACTGTTAGAAACACTACACACTAAAAATACAACTCCGTTTTTCATACTTTTTTTTTTCAGAACAATAAAATTATATCAATACAGAAACAATCTATGAAACATTTGTTTGATCAAAAGATTAAAACGTTTTTAAACATAATTTATTAATTTATAATAAAAATATAATTTAATATCATGTTAATGTATATTTACTTATGTAGCTATTTATTGGTATTTAATCTGGATATTAATTAATCCTATCGCCCCAGTTATTCTTTACTGCGCATGACACAAAGTTTTAGTGTCTTACATTCAAAATTTTATTAAACTATTTTTTGTTTATGTTATACCAATTAGAATAGCATAAAATCTTAGCTAATAATCCATATTTTAATAGTATACAAGTTTTAAGTTCTTAATTCAACAAGGGAATATTAAAAAAATCCTGAATTTCCCCTTGTGTGACCCATTTTATCTTGACATGTTATCACCTCTATTTTATCCATCACCCCTCAAAATGTACAAAATTAAAAGTAAATTATTTTCTATAAAATCATTATTGCTCAGACAAACCATACTTTTTTAGTCTTCAATTTTGTTTGGTTACAGAGCTATTGAATTGAAAATCAGACCCCTCCTGCCACACCCACTTGTCACATCCTCTCTCTCTCTCTCTCACAATTCATTGATAGTTCTCTCTTACATTTCATTATATATATTACCTATAACCAATAGAAAGTAAAGGTTTTCATCTATCAAATAACGTATTGTATAATGTTGTATTCTGAACAGAATATCACCAATTTCACTCACAGTACAAGATTCGTTCTCGTGGGAAAGTTAACGACTAACTTGGATGAATTTGTAACGGCTCTTGTCCCATAGTTAGAAAGCCAGGAAAATTTTGAGAGGTAAATGAATTTGTCTACTTTTTACATGTTATTAGTCTATATTTTTTGGTGCATTATTTAATTAAATACAAATTATTAAGTGCATTACTATCTATAGTATAAAAAATTAGGATTAACTCTCTTCAAAACTCGACAGCAAGAAAAAAAGAAGATTAGGTAAGTACTTTATTTTTTGTTTTTCAAATTTATTCTTTATTTATTAATGTCAATGTAACTAAAATCTAAAAATATGGATCTTTTTAAGGTAAAGTAATAATAATATAATTAAAATGGTTCACGAGGCACGCATGCGAGCAGCTCGTGGGTAATGTAATTCCATAGCGTAATATGTGAGCTGCATGTTCCTCAAGTGATTTACAACTTATAATGGTGTGGATAGTAGTTAGACACAGTTCAAAGGGCAATAAAATTTAATTATAAATAGATGTATAACTCAGAGCTGTTTAGGATAAACGAATGCAGTTTCATGTTACAATTTGAAGTCATTCTAGAAAGAAAAAAGGTTAATTTAGGGTTTCATGTTACAATATGAAGTCATTCTAGAAAGAAAAAAGGTTAATTTAGGATTATTTAGATTTTTTTGGTGGTTACAAGGTTGGTTGAATTGACTGACCCCGTTTTGAGATAGGGTAGAGAAAATAACAGATAAACTATGAAGTTTTAGGAATTACACAAAGGAAATTTGAGATGAGGAAAAGTGTTTTTAATTTTAACATTAAAATTACTTTGCACCCAGACTATTAAAAACAAATACTCAATATATTAATGGACAAATCTTTATTTTATTAAAAATACTTCACTCGGGTTTTTGTATGTGAAAGACTTGTAATATTAACTGAAAGACTGCCAAATTTCATGAAGATATACCCGCTATTTTGAGAGTTATAAGTATTAAATCTATAAAGACTTGAAATGAGTACAAAAAGGTCACGTGGTCAGTCAAATTGACCGAGCCTGTATTGGAAGTTTCTAGTTTGTTGTGAAACTTTAGGAAAGGTAAAGGTTGAAATCATTATGCAGATGAAATAAAATTCAGAGGGTTTAGTACATTATAATAAAATGATTTTGGACATTTCAAATCAGTAAGTAACATGACAACTACTAAAGTGACAGTGGAAAGGAATGTATCAGATCTATATTTTGACATTGTTTTGCATTTTGTAGATAGTGAATGTCACCAAAAATTGAAATATTTTTGGGAAAGGTATGTAACAGCCCTTTATGACACAAAATATTCATATACTCAGATAACTGTGGTACAGACATCGATAATTAATGGTATAATGATTGGCTGATAGAGAATTTTGTTTTATTTATCTACAGTTTAATAATATTTAATCTACAGTTTGACTTAGCAAGTGTAATGCGACTTTAGCCATAATTTAAGCATATTCAATTATTGTAAAGTTATAAAATAGGTAAAATAAATTGTATTATTACAAAAATAATCTAAAGACCACTTATTTGTCAGTTCTAATTTTAAAGATAAACTTAATTATTTTACTGAAAACATAAGCTAGTGATAGTGCAATATATTGGAATGGATGGTTTACATTTAAACAGGTTAGGGACTGGCTTGTTTGCAAGGGTTATTAACTCAATTGTAAGGGCAGTTTTAAACTAGGAAAGAGACAGAATAATGAAGAAAAAATAAGATGTCAAGAGTGGTAAAGAATGAAAACAAGATATAAAAGTAGTTTTAATGACAAGCTAAACTGTTATTACTATAATGCTAAGTATAAGAAATAAAATGGATGATATTAGAGCACTGGTTGGAACAGAGTACTCGAATTTAATGGGAATAACTGAAACTTGGCTAAATGTAGAAACTTTTGACAACAAGAATTTCTTTGAAATACAGGATTATAGGTTGTTTAATAGGGATACAGTACTAAAAAAAGGAGAAGGAGTGATATTATATGTAAAATGTGAGTTACGGCCTGTTCATGTTGAGGATATCATAGTTAATAGCAATGAGGTTGAACCTATTTGGATTTCTGTTAATGGTTATAAGGGGAGAAGGGTTTTAGTTGGAATTTGTTACAGACCACCAGATGAAATTGATGAGAAATTCTACACCAATATAAAGAATTCAACTGTTTATGAAGTTATAATTATGGAAGATTTTAACCCTTTTGAGATGGGCCACAGGTGAAAGGCAATGTCATCTCATTTGTTGCTCACACTCAAAATTTATTAAACTACTATTTTATGAATTTATGTCAATAACTTCAGCATCAAACTGTAGATTATAATTCAAATATTAGTACTATACATTACTCAATTTCTTAATTTAAAAGTAAATATTAAAAACACAGATAAACATCGATTTTTGTGTGTCACGTGGTATGTTGAATGCAGTATTGGTTCAATTTAGATGTTTGTGAAGTCAAAATACTAAGTCTACAGTTTCATATGAATTAGAAACTGAAATTACCGATATTAACAAGCTAGAATATAAAATAAGAATGTCTTATCTTTTCTATTTGCTAAGATATTACTCATGTAATAAATCAAACACAGTGGCACCCCACCCACCTCTTTCCATTTTTGGAAATGTTCCCTTATATATACTTACTTCTATATATGACATGAATAACCAATTGCAAGCTCAGAATGTCCCCCTAGTGGCTTTCTCAGCCATTTCTTTCTTTTGAACCAATATTTCAAGGAGGTAGGGCGTGTCTTTAGTCTGCTCGAAAATTCATATTTGTTTAGACTAAAATACATCTTAGTTACTAAGCTTGATTATTTATAGTGCAATTGTTTGGTATTGATGTAAGAATTTATGATTTTTTTTAGTTATTCAAATGTATAAATAAAACCTTAAAAAAATTACTTTGTTTCATATTCTCTACATGCAAAATTTTTAAAGGCTTAGCAACATAGGTCAAGCAGCAACTGAGTACAAAAGTCATAATTAGAAAAGATAACTGTTTGCTTTACTTCTTTATTTACTGTTCTATGTTTTCATAAAAATAAGTTTAAGAACTTATTTCAAATACCAATAATCTATATACATATATAATGTATAATAATTGAAATGTGACTGTATTTTACAAAATACTAGTCTACTAAAACACAGCCAAGAAAAGTTGCATTGCACAGACCAAAGGTCAGTTTTATGTTATTGGACACGTAACATGAGTGCACGTGTGCCGAGTCATTGTAACTTCTGTATTGTTAGCCAGGCAGGACTGAAAGGTCAACATAATAAAAATAATAAATATATAATGTTATAAGATTTAAGCTATTTCGTCTAAATATTTATGTTTTCATGTTATAATTTGTGTTCATTCTAGAATGAAAGAGGCATAATTTATATTTATTTCCTAATTTTGTATGGTGGTTACGAGATTGGTCAAATCTACTGAACCCGAACAGAGATTCATTACTGAAAATAACAGAACCAAAATTATTTTAATATAGTATATGCAACCTCTGTGTGAAACACACATCAACAACTATTGTATTTTGTATGTGCTTCCTTCAACTCTTTCACTGTGGCAACAGCATTTATTTCCTATGCATAATTTTTTCATGTATTTTGTAATAATATTGAGGTTTTTGCCACATATTCTCAAAGCCACTAAAACAGATTATGGTATCAGATACAATCATTTGTTCTGTGATATCGTATTCGTTCATCTTTTAGTAACATCAGATATTGCTTGTTGTCATGATATAAAAGATTGTTTGGTCTAAATATTATTGATTAATTTATATTTGTGAGTGAATATTTTTATCATTTTTAAGTTTTGTTATAATAAGAGTTAAAAGCAAATGATTGTACAAGGTTTTGTTAATAACTAATTGGTGTCGAGAATATAGAAAGTGGCCAGACGACTATGTAATAAAGATATAAATAGCGCAAAATGAGTGGGAAGCAGTAGACAGACAACAAAGACAGATAATAGCAAAAGAGAATATAATTGTGTGAAGTTAAGTACTGCAAAGGTGATAGGCCTAACGTTTAATATGTTAGAGTGAAACTAACAGTATAAAAAAAGATAAGAAGGATAATTTTATTCCATCAAAGTGTGATTCTAAAGTAATTGAATCAGCCTGGGTACACTTTGACAAAAGGAACAGAGGATTTTCAGAAGAAAGAAGATCAAACAAATTACAGTAACTTGCGCCACAACTGTAAGTGAATCACACACAGAATATTAGTATGATAGTAATATAGAGAAGATAGTTCGACTTGTCAACTGAAATTCCAAAGTAATTGAATAGGCCTAGGTGGACTTTTGACAAGAAGAGAACTATATATAAATAGTGTTTATGATATGCCTGTAATCTCTATAGTGTGAAGACTTTGTTGTACACATGTTTAACTTTTTCTGAATACATATATATTATTTGTAAACAAGTAAAGTGTGTGCTGTTTATTCATTGTTGAACTTATCGCTACCAAGTCACAGGCACCTACTGTAGAAGAATCCTAAGCCCAACAACAACATAGTATATATTTATACTATTAAGAAATATAAGTGAAAGCCATTTATTTTGACAATTGGCAAAAAGAAGAACTTGTATGTATATATATTATTTTTAAAATCTGACACTTGTGTGACATTTTTAAGCCTACTGTTCTCATTATGTAATATATTTAGCTTGACATACATATTTGCAGTGCACTCCTTACATGCATCCAGTTATCAAAACTTATTTAGGATAACTCTTAAAGCGTCTCAAACATCTACTGATTTGATTTTTTTTTGGAATTATAGGGAGGGAAGTATCTTGTATAAGTGGAAAACATAGTTGATCCTGTTTTTTCTTCAAGTTTAACATGGCTGAATACTGATATACAGTTGCAGATGTTAAGCAATAAATGTCAGAGAAGCCCCAAGATTTATCCCAAAACTTCAGTGTGAGAATATAATCCTGCAGAAGATATAAAATTTTGACATGATTCTATATTGTAACCTACACAACAAATAACCACTAGAAGAATTTAGGATTTTCTTGGGATGTGTTATAAGCACAATCAAGGTTATTATATCTGTAATCTGTAAGAAGAATACAGAAAAATAAGGTTAGTACGTGCCACAGATTCTATGGCCCAATACACACATAGTAATATCATGCCATAGACTCTATGTATATTATAGTGAAAGAGTTAACTGAAACATTACCAATATATAAATTAAAAAAATTCTCAAATACTTACGTTTTTATGAAATCATTTAAGTTCTTAATAATGGAACGTTGTGCTTGATCAATTAGTATCTTTAAAAAATAAAAATAAAACATTTTTTGAAACAAGACATTATTCCATTTCTTCCTTATCTACTAACATCGTTCTCATTATTAACACTACATTTCAGTAAATTTTAAAAGCAAACAAATTTATTACTATACATCACGTAAGCTCTCCAAATGGTTACTTTCTTCTTAGATAAAAACAATAGTAATGTATCAACATTCACTGCTATATTTTACTATACAATAGTATAATACTTTTAGAAATAATTTATTTCACACAAGATTTTGCCTGACACCTTCACAGGAGTGACACTGTGTATATTACGTTGTTCTAATAATAATCAAAATATTGATTCCAGTTGATCATAATACTAGATATAGCTGTTTTGATATATAAAAAAAGCATAATTATACTTAATACTACAAGTTCTCATCCACTCTTATACACAAGTAATTATTACTATAAGACCTAAAATGTTTTTATTCACTCACAAAAAATAAAAACAATTATTTTGAATATTATAATGCATTAAGCTTATTTATATGTACACAATGAAACAATTATTAAAGGAGTTAGATCTTACCGACTGATACTTATTAATCTCTGTCATTGCATGGATCAATTTACTGAGAGGATTCTAAAAATGAAAAAAAAAAACTTTCACTTTATCAGCAAATAGGTAAAATCAGTAAACTGAAATTTAACCCTTTCCAGCCCGATGGCATTAAAATAAGAAAGTGTTCAGTTACAGCTTTCATACATGTAGAATGAGTAGGAAATACGTAATCAATTATATGTGGGCTAAAGCATCTATGGTGAACAAATCAGGATGTGTTGTGATATTGCTTGGTAAAAATTACATATATATAACACTTTTGTGCATATCATGATCTCTTATAGTGTGATACTCAAAATTTAATTAAACAATTTTATTATTAATGTATTTCAATAAATTTAGCATGAAAATGTAGTTTAGAATTAAAATATTCAAATTATGCAATTTTAATTTTTAATTAAAAAAAATAAACAAAGAACCCAATGTTCATTCTTCTGTGTCACATGATGCATCTAAACTCCACTTTTTCCACTTCAGAATAGGAAACACAAAAAATAAGCAAAATTAAAAGCAAGAATATAAAATTTGCACCTCTTACCATCTTGATTTGCTACACTACTAATAAATTTGTTAAATTCACTAAAGAGGTTCATCCCTTCTCTTTCCAAGGTAGTTTTACTAATCAACTTTAGATGGTTGATGAACAAGTTCTTCAACAACAGGAAGAGCAAATTATCCTCTAAATAAAGCTTATCACAGTAATTTGGTTTTAGTGTACATAAGTAAACAGTTGACTGTAGATTTTTTCGGTTTTAGTGTACATAAGTAAACAGTTAACTGTAGATTTTTTTGGTTTTAGTGTATACAAGTAAACAGTTGACTGTAGATTTTTTGTCCATGATCATTTTTCTCCTACTCCAAACAGTTAAAGGAATTAATCCTATTTATAGCTTACTCTGAAAATCAGATAAATTACAGTTTTTTTTTAGGATTTTATTCTAGTAAATGATATATTTTTTGTGTTCTAAAATGCATATTTGAAAGGTACATGAATATTTGATAGAAGGATTACTGATCCAGTGGTTGCAAATTCAGCAATAAAAACAAAAAATTAAAAGAAAACAAATGTGAAGTTTAACAGTTGAAGTTGTTAGGTAATTTGGAATTTTTTGATCAATATTGCAGTCAGTGCAGAGGAAACAATGATATTACTCATTTTATTCAACATTTACAAACTTTCATTTCACTGTACACTGATGATTTTTGTACAGTTAGTGTTAAGGTAGGGAAGAGATGAAATACAGTTTTACAACTAAAAATTTACATTTCACTTAGTAGGTTCTAGAAATTATGCAAATGAAACATTAAACTACGATGAAAAATACATTTTTATTCTTAGCATGAAAATCACCTCTTGCTCAGACTGACTCAGTGAAAGCTTTAGAATTTCATATATAAATCTTTTTTATAAATATTTTATTAAAAAATCTGATTTTTTATGTGTAAGAATTAATATTTACTAAAAGCTTGCTAAATTTTATGATGATACCCTTAATAAATTCAGAGTTATAGTTTAGCTTCAATGTGATCAAGTCCATGAACAGTTGATTAATCAAACATCTATGTTTCATTTTAACTATTTAGATTAATAAAAAATTTTATAACAGTTTCCTGTAATAACTTCTTCATACTGAAACTTAAAAGTTGCTTTTCAAAACAAACAAGTCGGTTTAATCAACTGTATTTATTCAATTCACAACTTTGTCTTGGTTGTAAATAGTGAAGAAAATTATAATTAAGTACCCAACTAGAAAAATTTATTCTCACCACAACTGCTGTGTCTCCCTTGAAGTAAGTTACAAGTTCCCATATCCCGTTAATGAAAAAACTGAAATATATAAAGTTCACAATAATCAAACACATAGTAACAAAGTTTAAAATTTATCCAAGATCAAGTGTGAAAAACTTACTGAAGACATGAATGTGAAGTCTTAGTATAACATAGTTATAGCATATACTCAAATATTCATATAACAAAAATGTTTATTGAAAATTGTAATAAACAGTATTAAAACTAAAATGTTCATCAATTAACACTAAAAATAAACATTTGGAATCAGAATTTTTATAGCAAACATTTTGATTTGAATACAAAAAATTATAATAAAGTTTAGAATTCATTTTACAAAGAATGATTTTCAAGAATTCTATGTTCATCAATTAAAGCTAAAAATAAACATCTGGAATAGAATTTTTATTGCAAAACATTTTGGTTTGAAGATAAAAAAATCATAATAAAGTTTATCATTCATTTTACAAAGAATGATTTTCAAGAAATTCTAAGAAAACTCAAAAATATACACTCTAAAAAAAATTTTGTTTTTTACCAAACTTTAAACTTATTCTAATTACCCCTGAAAAAATCTTTTGATGAAAATAAATTCATAATCTAAAGATTTTATCTTTTAAAAGAAACAAAGAATCATTAAGAAACAAAAATACTTGCTCTATTAAATATATATACAGAGAAAGGATGAAAAAAACTTACGCCTTGGAGTTGAGGTATGTTTTTCCAGAGTCTACCATGCAATTGCATAAACGTACTAGCTGTGAGAAATAAAAATGTATTAAATACTTATGTTAAACAGTCAATGAAGTCCCGTGTTAATAAGTAACTTGAGAGCAAGCAACTCATCTGACAAATAAAAAACACAAACAAGGTTATGTGCATAGAAACATTAGATACAAACAATACAATCTCCTTAGCACCAGTGATAATAAATGTACAAGATAATAAACAACTATTTAATAGTTATAAAATTACTGTGCCAGCAAATATCAAACAATGCATACTTGATTTAGTCAGTGTTTATCAACAACTAAATACTACAGACCATACATCTGATCTACAAAGTACTGGTAAATGCTAAAAATATTACAGAGGCTTTGCAGCACTTTTTGGTGGAAAAAAAACAGGAGTTTTCGTAGGAAAATGGCTTAAGTTATAGGAGGTTTTGGCACATCAAATACTGCAATTGGGAAATTATAGTTTATGGTTGTGTGTTCATATTTTGAGCATATATACACCTGGAAAAAAGTTAAGCACCCCCGTGTTTTTTTCAAGTGATTCAGATTCGACGTTCTTGTGACTGATTATAAATTACCATTCAATCTAAACGTGTTTATCAAATGAAATTAT
>NW_013667419.1:191676-195966 GCF_000517525.1 Limulus polyphemus
TTAAACCTTATTTTCAATAAGCAATCCTGAAAAATATTTGGGGGTGCTTAACTTTTTTCCAGTTGAATATATGTACAAATAACAAAAGCAGCAGTATGTTTAACATAAATGAAACAAAATGGCCTCCAACACTCCTTACAGCCATCATGTCCCAGCCTTTTACTACAAAATTACATAGGTCCAAATCATCATTAAAAAGATTTGAACATTTACACTTTGATGAAACATAAATTTTCAACTTTTTCTTTAAAGAAAAATGCTTTATACTATGAAATTAAAAAACAAAATTTTACATCCCTTCTGGTGTGACACCTTACATAAATTAACATAAAATGATAATATAAGGATAATACTGATATTCCTTAAATTAATTACAGTAACTTTACATATTGTGCAATATGGAGATTTATCAGACTAGTATTTCAAATTTACAAATATGTTTAACATAGGATAATATGATTAAATATACTATACTTAAACAACATTCAAGTTGGTTCTGGAAACAAAAGTCCAAAATTACTGTCAATTTACTTAATATCAGTCAACATACAAGAGTTAGAAGAGCTTTACTGGTACACAAATAGTGTTGAAAAGTATTGAACTTATCATTATATAACTACTCTGATCATATCTTTAACTAATGCAGAGCTATGATCTTGAGCACAATGTTATAAAGTAAGAAGACAGGATAGTTTTACTTTACACTGCTACACAAGATGCTTAACTTGCTCATAGAAACTGAAGCCTCAACTGATGATTGTCTTTTCAGATGATGTTGAATTAGATAATGTATTATTTGATTTCTGTGAAGAAGACAATGAGCTACAGGGTTTATCAAATATCTTCTTTAATTTCTCTTGGTAAGACATGCCTTTACAAGTTTTGGTCTATAAAGAGCCACGCTTTTTTATAGTAATTTATTCCTCTGTGAATTTGTACTGTCTCTTGTCTGTTTGTACAATGCTTATTCCTCTTTAGAATCTTTTCTTTTTTCTTGCAGAATTAAGCATAATATGAGCTAGAGACAACTCTTGTTATCGACTGTCTCTCTGTTCATTGTAGACCCAACTATGGCAATTGGCTTCTTTAATCACAATATCTGCTGCATTCATCTCTGTTTCTAGCTTTGCTTCTTAGGCTTCCAAATCCTTCTCTTTTTTGATCTAAGGTTTTCCTGTCACTTATCAGTTGATCTCATCTCTGCTTCTGTAATTGTTCTTCCTGTCTACACTCCTCTTTTTCTCTAACCTTTTCTTCTGTGCTTCAGAGAAAGCACTATATGTAGCATGTTTCAGTTTCTGAATAAAATTTCAATAGGGACCTATAGATCTATATCCTGATACACGATCAGCCTGTAGACTGTGATGTCATCACAATAGACATTGTCTCCCATTGCTTTTGTTTGTATTTTTTATTATAAGTGTGTGGACCCTCTTCAGAAGTTGTATTTTGAGCTAATTCCAAGCTGATCATGTGATTCCTGTCACCAATACTCAAGTCAATTTTTACCCGGGGACTGGCAATATGCGTGTTGTCTTGCTGTGAACATTTTTTAAACAGAAGCAATGAAGTCTATGGCAATGCAAGCATCTTGGTAGCAACCCTCAACAACAGAATCGAATTCGTCTTTAAAAATGACATACTACACATATGCACACTTCTTGTTTGACTTCCAACACAAACCATGCTACCACATTTACAGTTTTGGCAAAATACCTGTTATTTCTGCCTTTTGAATGATGAAATCTCTTCAGAAATCATGTGAAATTGTATGTATGTGCAAATAACAAGTTCAGAGTTAGTTGGTTTCATTTACTAGAGTCAGTCGGGGCTAAAAAACAATGCCAATGTCGTCTACATCTGTCTTTGCATGCATGCAGATAAAAAATCTGAACAGGCAACATGCATGTTATGTGGATAAAATATTTATCTAATTTTGTGTCTCAGTCTGAACCAATATAAATCTTGATACAATGCTTAATTTACATACCTGCCTCACAAAAGTAAGAACACAAAGACAGCCAAATTCATAAAAATTTCATGAATGAATCACAATCTGTCGAAGCCAAGCCAGCAAATCTAACATTCTGCTTTTGCTAAAAGCAAAAGTAAACTAGAAAGTAATTTTTGTTTCAAGAATTAACAAACCTATATATTTAAATGAATTACAACTTCATGATGTACATAGACTATCATGATATTTATAAACAACCAAGTTATGCAATGATGCATATTAATTATATATATGCTCAGATTGGTGTTACACACTAGCAAGTCTACATGCATGCTGTTCGACATGCTATCTGGCACTGTATGTACATCTGTTTTATCAGTGCTATGCAGTATTTGCTACATAATGAATATGATCTTGAATCATTGATATGCTATCTTCTGTTATCTGAGATACTTATACTTGCACCATTCGTAGAAGCATTCCCCACAACACAGATCTTGCAATTATATACGAAAAATCTTCCAAATATAGAATATATAGGGAAAAAAGCCAAAAATACAGGAATTTGAGCTAATTTTCAAATATAAAGGAATCTGGATCAAAATATAGATTATAGGAAATACAAGAACCAGTAACTGAGCATACATCATTTACCATTACTTTGTAGATCAGCTAATAGTATTAACCCTTTCGCCCCGGGTAGGTTACAGTGCATGTGTCACGACATTTTGGAGTGTTATTTTCAAAATTTTATTAAATAGCATTTTTACTACTTACATCAATGAAATTGGCATCAGAACATAGTTTATAATTTAAATTTTGACATTGTATATGTTTTAATTTCTTAATTTAAAAGGAAATGTAAAGAAAAAAATGTTAAATATAAATTTTTTGTGTCACATAACACGTCCAGTTGTCTTATTGTTCAGTTGTCATTTTATCATGCCTACCATACAACATGTATAAGTAGCTAACAAATTAGAAACTCAAATTTGAAATATAGACAAGCTAAATATAAAATAAGAACCTCCCTTCTCTACGATTTGCTGAGATAGCAATATTTTTAGCGAGTCTACTAGAGTGGCTTCTCCCACTGCACCAATCTTTTGAAAGCTCTTATCTAGTCCCATTTACTACTAATTAGCTACTGCTTACAACCAATAGAAAGAACATTTTCACCTCTACGTAACTCTGACAGTTGTTTATAAATAGCTTGAAGAAGAAAATAACAATTTTGCCAAAACCATTGAAGTGTGATGATTTAGTTGTTGCTCTGAACAGGAATGGGATTTTTTTTAACCCACATACAGTTTATTTAGAGACCACACTAAGTTACCGGGATTTTGAGTGTACTAGTACAGTAATTTGATAACTTTTTGGTCTTCAGAAATTCATATTTGAAGCCTAAAAAAATTAGTATCTCTACCCCTCCACCCAGAAGAATAAACGAGGCTTACGTCAAGGCTTAGCAATTTCAATGCACGAGCGTAACATTTTGTAACACTGTTACGTATTCGAAATCTTTGTTTGTCAGTGTACTTCTCATTTACTTTCTATGTTTTAAGAAATGTAATTAAAATTTAAGCATTTATGAGTAAATAGGAATATGTATGTTTATATACATGTGTAACGTATGGAAGCCGAAATATCACTGTAAATTTCAGTATACATTTGTATTTTGTAGGCCTCCTGTTATGTAATTGGATAAACCCGGCTCAGAACCTACAATGTTTATCGGATCAGCCCAACTCTGAACCATATAATAAATGTTTTTACACATTCAAATTGCAATTTTATTACCCTGGGAAATTCCTGTTGAAAGTGTTGTAGGAACTATAAACTGCTATATCCCATATTGTGTTCCCAGAACAAGGGGAATGTCACCTCAGTGAATACACAGAATAAGCACAGAAAATATATGGGATATGTTTAGCAATTGAAACTGTTAGAGGAAGAACTTTGAAACTTCATGATCAATAATGAAGAAAAAAGAAACAGCTGCTCACTATATTATCATCTTACAATGATCTTACAATTTTTCTTTTCATTCTACTTCAATGAGTTGTCTACAGGCTGAAGAATCAAATAATAAATGTAATAACAGGTAAAATATAATGTCTCATTGAAAAAAAAGGTATATATGTATTTAGGAGGTTTCAGAGGTTGTGCAAATGAAATTCAAGGTTTTTGAAACAAAGACAAGTATTTTAAATCTTAAAATAAAAATCACTTTGCACTCAGACTAGTTAAAAAAAAGAATCGATATTTTCATCGACAAATGTAAGTAAAAATACTTCATTAAATATCTGATTTTTTGTGTGCAAAAGGCTTCTAAT
>NW_013667419.1:196885-198520 GCF_000517525.1 Limulus polyphemus
TATTAAAAGTTATAGCATGAAAACTATAACAAGCACAAAATGGTTATGAGGTCTGTCCCAGGGACTGAGCCCGTGTCAAAAGAGTTAAGAAGCATACGTCTGAGCTATAAAGTACTGGTAAATGCTAAAAATATAACTGAACATACATCTGATGTACACACTATGCTAAAAATATTATGAAGTGTACACCTGATCTACAAAACACTGGAAAGATTAGATAAATATTTAATGTAATTAGAATCTGTCAAAAATTACATCGTCCTAATGAATATTAAATAAGAATAAATACTGTATCCCAATAAATTACAACAGAAGGGTGTAAATCATATAAAGCACAAACACATACTTACTGTTTAAAAAATTAACCAGCAAGTAGACTTACATCAAGAGATTTGAGAAATCTACAGTGACTGTACAATATCTTTACTGCTGTTCTTCAAGTCATTCTTAGTCATCCTTGTCTTACAAAATACTCACCTCAGCATGAACAATTTTTTCAATGGACTTTATACTAATTTCTCCTCTCTCATTAAAATGTAGAATACTTACCACTCAACATAAAACTTGCATTTTTATCAGTTACTTCATAAGTCTTTATTTCAATCCAAACTAGTAATATAGTAAAAATACAGGAACTCGTCCATGTCCTGATTTTAGACACATGAAATATCCAGATAGAGCTCCATTCTTTATCTTGAACAAATAAATTACCTTCTCTAGCTTTGTTTCAAGCTGTTCAGTAAGTTCTTCATTTTCTTCTACTGCAGCCCTATGAAATAGATGATTTTTTTTATAAAAACAACTCACCTTTTACATTAATAATTAAAATTATGACATGTACCACAGCTAAAAATCATCACAAAGTTATGAGAAAAATTAGCCTTAAAACAGATTCTAAGTTCCTATGTAATAAGGTATACAGGCTGATGTATACACCAGTGTACAGATTTACCACACATGACCAAGTCCATCAGCTACTGGTACCCTTATGAAGCTGACAGAACTTAAATGATTTCAAACACTTACAAAAGTGAAGCACCTAAAATACAGAGGTTAATGTAGAGCATTACTTAGACAAGTAAGATAACTACTTTTATATGGTAACATTTAAAGTGACCTTAATCCATCATTTAAGTGCAACAAACAGTGCCCAATACTCAAATGCTGTCAGATTTTATGACCCCAAAACTGGCTGGCAGCTTGCCAAGATCATCTGTCTGTCTGTAAACACAGGAGGCACTAGTGTCAATAATCACAGTAAATTGCAATAACTATGACACTTTAAAGACATAACAATTTTAATTTTACAGGGGTTAAAGTCCTTGTTTCAGCTCTAACATTCTCAACAGGATATTGCCTTAAAAACCATAAAACTTTCTAGCACTATATATATTTCAAATTACATCAGAAATCAAAGTTTTATGAAACAAAAAATAAAAACATACAGAGCAAAAAACAATCTTTATCAAAATAATTAAAAACTTTCACTAACAAAAATAAGTATTCTGATGTACCATAGTTCAACAGACTTCAAAACAAGTTTATAAACAAAGTCTATGCTAAAATAAGTAATGTTAGTGTATTACGCATATAATGCTTGGAGACGGCTTGAATGTATAATGAAGAAAAACTTTA
>NW_013667419.1:198749-200697 GCF_000517525.1 Limulus polyphemus
AAATTTTTCTCAAGGCCTTACTTTCAAATATAATTCAATACTAAATGAATACAATTCTAGAAAGATGTTTAGCAATTCCATCAAATGATCATCAACTAGGTCTTCTCCAAAACCCTTCTATGATATGACTCAATAACAAGCTTTCTCATAATTCATGAAACTTCCTCCACCTTTCATCAGATTGCAGTTGTACTTACATGCATAGTTAGGTCTCTTTTAGCAAGTTTCAGCTGCAAAAGTCATTTTTTAAAGAGACATCTAGAGGGAGAATACATCTGTTTTGAAGTAAGTACTTACTTGAATTCCAGTTTAATGCAGCCAGTATAGATATCAATACAAGGAAACAAATTTTTCTAATGTGTGAAGTAAAAAAAATAAATATCAGACATAGGACAGATGGGAAGTATAGAGATAAAACAGTGATCCTTAATAGAACAACCAAGAATAATAATTGTGGATTTTGAATACAAAGCTTTCCAGCTATGTCAAGAGTCAAGTTGAGAATAAAATGCAGAGAAATCAGAATTAGTTCTACCTAAACCTAAATATCATGAATAAATGGATTTCCTGAAGGAAAAAAAAACATAAAATCAAAGAGGAAGAAATTTTCTTACATAAAGGTCAGAACCCTCAATAGCAACAGCAGGATTATAATTTAAAAAATTAATTTCTTCAATGATGTATTTTCAACTACAAAAAAAAAAAAAATTACAGTTCAGAAGAATGTGTAAAGAAGAAAACAGCAACATAGAGCACTAACACAAATAAAAAACAAACATCTTAACTGTATGCTCATAAATGAAAAAGAGTGGGCGCTTGAGCGAAAACATGCTAGAGGAGACCTTAGTGATCATGTCACAAAAGGTGTAGATTACTGATAAGTGTAAGAAGTCTCTTGTAATTATGAAACAGTTTGTAAATGACTGAGATGGTGCAGAAAGAAAGGTAAAGAAGACATAATGAATGATCATTTGATGGACTTGCTATAAAAATTCTAAATATATGTACTCAAGGAAAATGTTTTTCAGCATGAAGATAAAAAATGTGCATGAAATGCTTTATATAATGCAATAAGTAATTAAGTAGATTTAAAACTTACAATAAGAATGAACTGGAAACACTGACTAAAAGTCAGAATCAGTTGTGAAAACAGGATAAAAAAAGCATTAAAATTTCTTACTTGTAACCTTTTAGTGTAATTCCTTAATTCTATACATGTATAACTTAATAACAAGTTGTTTACATCTTTTATCATGTTCAGCAATCCCCGACATAATTCTATTTTGAAATAAGCCATAATTAATATTACCTGAATTTTGGTGAGTCTCTTAAGCATTCTTCAAGTTCTACAATAGGTTTCATTTTGAAGTTTTGCTTGTGTATCTTTTGAACAGAAATTACTTTGGAAAAGCTGGGCTGACCAGCTATGAGCACTGCAGTGTCACTGTATCACATTCATTACTAAACCTTTTATAATGAAAAAAAATAATGTGATTAAGGTTAGAATTTCACCTCTGTGGGTTCATCTATATAAAGATTAAAATGTAGATATAAAAACAATTTCAAATTTAATAATTTATTTATAAGCATTCCTTAAGTTTTCAATTTAATGCTAAATTAATATTCATGCTATATAACTATATACATGGATACAAAATTACCACTTATACTATATAAAGGTCTTTTCACTGTTATTTTGTGCATACTGAATGTTCTTAAATGAATGAAAAATGATATATATATATATATATATGGGACAAATCATTCACAACCTTTTTGTAAATAATTTAAAACAAAATTATTAATACACAAGTTTTAAGAGTGTTTAACACATCAAAAACTGTCAATTACATTCCTATTAGTTATTCTGGTAGTTTAGATGACAAAAGATGTGAAGGAATATTTCTGCGTTAATTAGTGTTCATACAAACACAGGTTTGTTTGTTTG